>NC_067413.1:84175800-84475800 GCF_009764475.1 Pristis pectinata
TTGTCTTTGCAACCTGTATCAACGACTCATCGTGAGTGCTCAGCCATTGCTTCCAGTAATGAAGGTCTGCCACCAGTGTTGCTATGGAGGCACTCATGGAAGGAGCATCTATGCAGACAAATCCTAAACAGGGCACTCCTTGCCCTGTGGATCTTGTCATGCAATAGAGCAGCCTGAAGTCCGTTGTGAAGGTGCCCGGTCTGTTCTTCTGATGTCAACAGAGTGTCCCTTTGAAAAGAGTAACAAAGAAGCATGATATTCTACTGAGACTGTTTCACAACAGTCAGGATAGAACATAGAACATAGAACAATTACAGCACAATTCAGGCCCTTCAGCCCACAAAGCTGTGCTGAACATGTCCCTACCCTAGATCCCTGTGCTAGGATAGGAACATGGTCCCTATCCTAGGATATGGAGCTTTGGCTTCAATATACTGTATGTTGATACAGAAAGTAATGTGCCTCACACTGATAATGATGTCATGAGGCAAGGGTCTGCTGCCAGGAAGTTGTTCAGTGCACTAGCATGAATCACTTAGGGAAAAGTCAGGTCCCATTTCATAATAAGCACAATTGTTCCTGGAAATTATCATAGGCACAATTTACTCTGGATAAGATGGAATTTTGTTTGGCTAGCATTTAATAAAATTGGCAACAGGCAATCTGATTTCTATTTTTAAAAATTTTATCCTCTTGAGTTTCTTCTGACTTTGATCCTCTTCATATCTGGTCTGAGCTGGAAAAACTTACAGGTTTTCTGCCGAGTAAAAGCTGGACTCCAATGCTAAATCTGTCAATGAGATTTAACATGAATATGTTAAAGAGTGTTATAGTAGACATGTTCTTGAAGGCTCCTGAGCAAGTTAGTGAGATGGATAATTTTAACTTCGCTCTCATCAGGAGCGAAAAACAGTAACAACTGATGTTTATGTAGAACATTTAATACAGTAAAACTGTAGAAGATGCTTAAGGGTTAAAAATATTCCAGTGTTTCCTCCCAAGCCATGGACTTACCTCAGCTATATCACCAAACACTCGAGGCCAGTCAAGAGTGAAAGTATCCATTATCATTGTGCTTGAAATACAATAAAACAAAATCACAAGTGGCCATTCTGAAAATTCTCCCATCCACTAACAAAATTAAAAACCTCTAGTGGGTTTAATTTGCTTACGTACTCATTAATGTTCTTGTGTAAATTATTGGCAGTATTATTTTAACTCAATGTTTACCCGCTTGGCTTTTACTTCACATCCAGATTGCTCTGCATGATGTGGAGACCTGGTCTTACTGGCCTGGAATTGCAGGAAGACCCATAATCCCGTTAAGAAGTATAAATGCTCCATTCCATCAATAACAATTACTGTGTAGAGTGAAGTTTATAAAGAAGTATCCAAGCTTCACTGAAAATGACCAATACACATTCATCTTCCTCCTTTGACACCAAGAGTGAGGAATTTGTGCTTTTATCATGATAATGACTGTTTAAATTGGAGTAGCTAATAATTGATCTGCAGTGTAACTTTATAGATTAATTTGTATTAACCCATCTAATGTTGATAAATGCGTGTTTCTCAGAAAAAAAACTCCTCTTAACTAATGTTCTCCCTATTGGGTAAAAGTGCACTATCTATGTTAGGGAAATATACTTTCATCAACATTTCATGGGTTAGTAGAAATTAACCTTGAAGTCTTCCTGAGGGTTGAACTTTAGTAACTTTTGTCTGAATGTCAGTATTGATATATAAGCCTGGAGGAAGAGGAATATGAAGAAATGGTATACTGCAACTTGATGGGGTTATTTTAAACATAACATTGTATTTTATGATGAGTTTCAAGTATAAAATGGAATAAATTACACCAAACTAGTCAGTATAAGAAAACCTCATACAATTCTCTGTAAAAAAAAATCAATTGGCATTTTCATCCAACATCCAAATGACATTGACTCCCAGTTTGTCAATATAGATATTTAAATAAACTCCACATGATGTATTTACACTCTTCTCTTCAGATTTTCAATAACTTTACTGGGTTATCACGACATCATCTAGTCACCAACAGAAAACAAGTTGCTGAGATGTGATGTGGTTGTCGACTATATTCTTTATAGAGCCTTTGCTAAAATATGCATGGAAATCGACATTCCCAATATTCCTATCCATTCTCCTTGTCTCTCCTTTCCAGTTGGTTGTTTCAATGTAACTATTGAACTGTTGCCAAACCTACTGTAACCACAGTTAATTAAAGACAGCAAACACTCCAGGAAGCCCTCAACAGATATATTGTGGAAGAAAAATAAGGGCCAACGGAATGATGTCCTTGTGAATTAAAAGCAAAACAACACAGACAATGGAGATCTGAAGTAAAACAGAAAACTTTGAAATTACTCAGCAGTCGGGAAATATGCATGGAGAGAAAAATAACATTTCTAAGGTCATCAGCCTGAAAAGTTGATTCCATTTCTCTCTCCACAGCCACTGCTCATCCTGCTGAGTATTTTGAGCATTTTCTATTTTATCTAAATTGAACCAGAGATACTTCATAAGACCCATTCATTATTAATATTTACAAACTATACAGGGGCACATAACTTGATAGGTCAGAGGAGATAATATTTCTCAATGGAGTCAGCATCTGAAGTGGATTACATATTATGAAGAGATCTACAGCTGAACATATTCCCTAGCCAATAGCTCTCAATAGTACGAGAGCTTCTGGCTAATTGAAAGGTGTCAATCAGCAATTATTGCGGCCTTCTTGGCATAAGAGTCCACATACACTTTTTGCTTTGATCTGACCATTCTACCACTGTAATAAACATTCCAACAAACTACGACAGATGTGCTGTTGAAAGTATCCTGACTGGTTGCATCATGGTCTGGTACTGTAATTCGAATGCGCAGCAATGTAAGAAGCTGCAGAGAATAGTGTAGTCAGCCCAATACGTCACAGGCACATCCCTACCCACCATCAATAGTACCCACATGAGGTGCTGCCTCAAGAAGGCAATATCTATCATCAAAGATCCCCACCATCGGGGCCACGCCATCTACTCGCAGCTACCGTTGAGCAGGAGATATGGAAGATTGAAGTCCCACACGACCAGGTTCAAGAACAGCTACTGCCCTTCAACCATTCAGTTCTTGAACCAACCTGCACAACCCTAATCATTACCTCAGTGCACCAACACTATGACCACTTTTCACTACAATGGACTGTTTTTTGTTCTAATTATGTTCTTTCTTGTATAATTTTGTATAATTTATGTTGTTAATTTATGTTTTCATGTGAATGTTGTGTATCTGATGCAATGTACCTGTGATGCTGCTGCAAGTAAGTTTTTCATTGCACCTGTGCATACATGTACATGACAATAAACTTGACTTTGACCTTGACCAACCAATATTTTTCCACTATTGTCCCGCTTCATGGAATTTCCTTGTATGATTCCATTCTTATATATGCTAATATAGCAATGACATCCTCCTTCCTTCCACCTTCAGAGTTCCAGAATTGCATCCTTCTTCTCACCAATATTCTGTTCCTATGCGATATCATCATGGAGTCAGTGTCCACATGTCTGCCAATGACATCTGATTCTCCACCAACCACAATCTCAGACCCTCTGCTCCAAATTATCACAGCTCTTTTGGTAAATGGGGTATCTGAAGCCAACCTAAAGTTGATCCTCCAGCCTCAAAAATATTTTTCCTGCACTACTGCAGATATCTGTTGAACTTCTGCAGGCAGCTTACTATTTTACTCTGGTGACTATCAGCCACTTGCCACACTGGCAGCAGACCAACCTTGCTTCAGAGGAGAAATGGCAGATTGGAAGTGAGACACTCTCGGGGGCTCATTGAGTCAGGGGAGGACTCCTGTTCTCTCTAGCTTCCCAGCTATACTTCTTACTTACATGTTTGTTAGGAAATTTACTCACCGGTTGTTGGTGGTCATTATTTAGAACACAATAGGTAGAGGAATCCTCACTGAAGCAGGTTTGGCATCTGAAAGATAATTTTGCTGAGAGCATTGTCATTCACACAGGAAGTTCTGCTCCTTCACAGCTCCAGGTTAGGGTCTGATCCTGATCTCTGGTGCTGTCTGTGTGGAGTTTGCATATTTGTTTCCTGTTCCTGTGTGTTTTCCCCAGGTGTTCTGCTTGCCTCCCACATCCCAAAGACGTACTGGTTCGAATGTTAATCAACTCCTGAAAATTGAGAGAGAATAGTTTATGAGGAAATAAATGAGGGAATAGGGTTGCTTCATAGACTGAATGGTCTCCTTCTGAGTTATAATGTAATATGATATAAAGGCCTAATGCTTGTTTTAAAATTGAGTACAACAAATTTACAGTAATCTGCAGATCTTCACTGATCATCATCTTTGTCCCCATTTAATGCTTGAATGGAAACTACAACATATATCAGCTCCATCCTATAGTTTCTTGATCTCGCGCAACAGCACAGTTGTCAGGAAGCAATGAGACCAATAGGAAAGCTGCTAATATCTTGCAACCAATTAATTACCTGATGCTGATTTATGAACCAGCTCTGACAAGCAATCTGACCTCCATCCGACTAAATGATAAAATGGAACACAGACTCAGAAGGACTTAAGGGGCCAATACACAAATCTTCAACCGTGGGAGGACAAGTTAATAAAAGCTGTAAAAAGAGCATATGGTATCCCTGGATTGCAAAATAGGACATACAGTTTAAGAGCAAAGAGGAAACACTAAGTCTATACAAATCATTGGAAGGTCTCGAGGGCAAACTGAAGACGTGGCACACAGGTCAGTCACACTTAATTGTTATCTGCTTCAACCATCCCACCCACAACCCCTCCCTCCTGTCCTCCCCCACCATCGCCCTCTTTCCAGATGACCAAAGAGAGATCTGCAGCTATTTCAGACCTTATCCCTGACTTTCAGACACATGGCCAGGCAAGGAAATGAGGTCAGTGCAGTCCTGAGCAACAGAATATTATTGTTTTATCAAATGGCCTTTGGATGGTTGCTATTCTTGTTAGATACCCAGTTGGCACTCACAGCAGAACATCTGTTCTATTGTGTCTAAACTGTATTGGGTGACTTATTTACCAAATCTTGCCCACCCTGTCAAAAATGATGGGTTCTAGTCAAGTGAATAGGAAATAAAAAATTGAGGAGCATGTGGATTTGGTAGTGGATCCAAATCAGGTTAACATGATCCCTAATATGCTTCAGTGTGGGAAGAACAACAAAAATACTGGAAAGTGAAACTATTCATATTCATATTCATGTGATGTTTGTACTGAATTTATCACTTCAGAATTTTCAACACAGAATGGGTTAGTTTCATGACTGAAAAGGCCACTAATGAGTTAAGAGCAGTTCTCATCATGAAGTCTATCCAGTTCCAGTTATGCAACTCCTTCCAAACCCATCTCCTCCACAGCCTGTCTTCTATTGAGTTCCTTGTCTACCTCTCTGCTAACTCTGGACTGGCTACTCCCATACACCCCTGACTGAGCACTAATGTTCCACTCCCATAAGCCTGAGGTTATCCATACTTAGCTACCCTTCCAGCAACTCTGCTTCTTCTACCACGTCCTGTTTGTTCAGCACCCATGATCCAGTTGACCTACAATGACTCTTGGTTCAGCCATGCATTAATATTTAAATTCTCAAACCTCTCCTTGGCTTCACTCTCCCTTTCTCTCTGACCTCACTCAGGCCTACCATCCCCCAAACTACACTCTGAACTTATTGTCTGGAGTTACTGCACTAAACCTTCCCTGCTTCTCTACTCCTCTCCTATACAATCTAAACCTACCTGTTTGATAAAGGGTTTGGCCCTTCCTTCTGATATATCCGTCTATGGTTTTGTACCAAATATTACTATTAAAGGTGCTATATAAAAGCAGATTTCTGTTGTTGTTTTACACCAAATCACTTTGCAATTACTTAATTATAATGAACTTAACTAGTCTTCAAAGTGGAGTTTGTATTAATGGTACATGTTTTTGGAATTTTTCAACACAACGCACGATTTTTTGTGAAAGTGAGAAAATAGTTTGTAAAATGTGGGAGGGATGGATCCTATAAGTACCCTGCATGTCTTTGATTGAACTTGCAGTGCAGTTAAAAGTAAAGATTAGGTCATACTGTCAGGCTAAATTGAATACAGAGATTTACTTGTGGCATTAATTGTGTTGAACCTCTCTTTGAGGTTAGTTTTGAAGATCCTTTACAATGGAATGATTTGAATGGTTCCCACCACTTCAATGCCAGCCAGCTAAGCTAATAAGATGTGAATCCTAATTGTGGACTTTCCATTCTTGCTTTCAAGAACAGAACCACAATTATGTTCCTAACTCATCTCATCTTGATGTTCCTCCAGTTTATATCCAAAGAATAAATAAGGTTTGGAGACAAAATTGCAATGGTAACTCTATACAGTTGCCCCAGTATAAAGCTTTTAAGTAATCCCAGTGGCCATTTGTTTTGCACAAAGATGTTCATGGGAAGATATACCCTTCACAACTTGTTAGATTAACTAGCTTTCAATGTTATTTTTTTCTAAGTAGGATCAAGTATTGGATAGACCATCTCATTTGCAGCACTCAATGATATGGTGATGATGTTGCAGTTACCAGACTAGTAATCCTGGGACCTATACTAATAGTCAAAAGATCTAGGTTGAAAAACCCACAGCAGCACAGAATTTAAATTTAGATAATAATTTGGAATAACAATTGGACTTAATAATGATAACCACAAAAACTAATAAATGCCCTTTAAGGGGAGAAATCTGCCACCCTTGCCCACTCTGGCCATATGTGACCCAGATCTACCCGCATCCATGTAGTTGAATCATAAACTCCCTCTGAAATGATACAGCAAGCAAATGAGTTGAAAACTTACTGGTACATACAAACAAAGGAAGAAAAAATCCAGACAGGTCACCTGGTATTGACCCAGGCATCACATTTGGACATGAAAAGTTGATCCTGGCCCAGTCAAACTTTAAAAGTCCTCCTCACCAACATCTGGGGGCCTGGTGCCTCAGCTGGGAGAGGTTTGTTGTGTAATATTACATGAATTGTTGAGGAAATAAAAAATCTTGCTCTTTATTTATTCATTTTTGGGGATCTGACATTAAGGCAGAATTTGACCAAGTATGGCACCAGGGCATCAATGGCATCAGAAAAATCTGCTTCAGTGGTTGAAGTCATAAATCACACAAAGGAAGATGATTGTGGTTTTGGAGGTCAACAATCCCAATCCCAGGATATCATTGCTGGAGCCACTCAAGGGAGCGTCCAAGGCCAAACTCTCTTCAACAGTTTCACAAATGACCTTTCTTCCATTATAAGGTCTGAAGTGGGGATGCGTGCATAATGTTCAATTCCATTCACAGTTTCTCAGTAAACAAAGCATCCCAAGACTGCATATCATAAAACCTAGACATTATTCAGGCCTGGGTCTGATAAATGCAAGTAACAATTGCATTACAAAAATGCCAGGTAATGACCATCTCCAACAAGAGAGAGTCCAACCACCTACCTTAGTATTCAATGGTGTTACCCCCATCAAATCTCCATCAACATCTTGGAGGCTTTCATTGACCAGAAACCCATCTGGACCAACTAAATGAATACGGTGGCTACAAAAGCAGGCCAAAGTCTGGGATTCCCGTGGTGAGTAACTCACTTTTCTACCATGTGTAAGACAAAAGTCAGGAGCATAACGGAATACTCTCCACTTCTCCGGATGAGTCCAGCTGAAATAATTCTCAATACCATCCAGGACTGGCACTCCATCACCTGTGCTGCTGGCCTTGCCAGTGATGTCCAGATCCCAGAAAATTAATAAATATATAAAGGAGGAAGATTTTTTATTTCCTCAACAATTCAAGTAATATCACCTAACATACCAGTCATTATCGAAAGTTTTACATACACATAGTAGTAAGTTTGTGGCTGACATAAAAATTGGTAGTGTTGTGGATAGCAAGGAAGGTTGCTTAATGTTACAATTGGATATAGATCAGAGGAAAAGATGTTTGAGATTGGCAGATGGAATTTAATCCTGATAAGTACGAGGTGATGCATTTTAGGAAATCATATAGTGGTAGAACATATACAATAAATGGCAGGATACTAAGGAATATTGATGAACAGAGGGATCTTAGGGTTCATCCATAGTTTCCTGAAAGTAGCAACACAGGTCAACAGGGTGGTGAAGAAAGCAGATGGCATGCTTACCTTCATAGGTTAGAGCATAGAATATAAAAGTTGGGAGAGGGGACCAAGTGTAGCGTATCTAAGTTTGCTGATGACATTAAATTGAGAAGAAAAGCAAATTGTGTGGAGGATGCAGAGAATCTGCAGAGAGATATAGATAGGTTAAGTGAGTGGCTAAGGGTCTGGCAGATAGAGTACAATGTTAGTAAATGCGAGGTCATCCAATTTGGAAGGAAAAATAGATCAGATTATTATTTAAATGGTGAAAGATTGCAGCATGCTGCTTTGCAGAGGGACTTGGGAGCACTTGTGCATGAATCACAAAAGGTTGGTTTGCAGATGCATCAGGTTATCAAGAAGGCAAATGGAATATTGGCCTCCATTGCTAGAGAGATTGAATTTAAGAGCAGGGAGGTGATGCTGCAGCTATACAGGGTACTGGTGAGGCCGCACCTGGAGTACTGCGTGCAGTTCTGGTCTCCTTACTTGAGAAAAGATATACTGGCTTTGGAGGCAGTGCAGAGGAGGTTCACCAGGTTGATTCTGGAGATAAGGGGGTTAGCCTATGAGGAGAGATTGAGTCACCTGGGACTATACTTGCTGGAATTCAGAAGAATGAGAGGGAATCTTATAGAAACATATCAAATTATGAAAAGGATAGATAAGATAGAAGCAGAAAGGTTGTTTCCATTGGTAGATGAGACTAGAACTAAGGGACATAACCTCAAGATTCGGGGGAATAGATTTAGGACGGATATGAGGAGAAACTGCTTTTCCCAGAGAGTAGTGAATCTGTGGAATTCTCTGCCTAGAAAAGCAGTAGAGGCTACCTCATTGAATATATTTAAGACACAGTTAGATAGATTTTTGCATAGTAGGGGAATTAAGGGTAATAAGGAAAAGGCAGGTGGGTGGATCTGAGTCCACGGCCAGATCAGCCATGATCTTATTGAATAGCAGAGCAGTCTCGACAAGCCAGATGACCTACCCCTGCTCCTATTTCTTATGTTCTTATGTTCTTATAACATTATATTTCAATGTTACAAAACCCCAGTTAAACTGCACTTGGAGTATTGTGTGCAGTTCTAGCTGCCACACTATGGGAAGGATGTGGTTGCACTGGAGACAGTGCAAAGAAACTTCACCAGGATATTGACTGAATTGAAGGACTTTTGTTATGGGGAGAGATTGGGTAGACCAGGCTTGGAGTGAAGTAGGCCAAGGGGTGACCTAGTCAAGGTATAAATGGGATAGATAGTCAGAATATTCTTCCCGTGGTTGAGGTATCAAAAACAAGGAAGTGATGGGAGAAGATGCAATCACCACATTTAAGAGATCTTTAAACAGGCACTTGAATAGGCAAGGCACAGAAGGATATGGTCCTATTGCAAGCTGATAGGATTAGTGTAAATTGACAAAAAGGTCAGCATAGACATGATGGGCCGAAGGGTCTGTTTCTGTGCTGGGTGACTCTCTGACTCTAATTTGAATTTCACTTACTTTTGGTGTGCTGAACTGTCATTTAGTTTAACTGTTATACCAATTAGAGCCATACATCTAAAATTGTGAAACTAGCCATAAAGACATTAGAAAGAGCATTACAGTGGTTTACGCCCAGAAGGAGGTGCTAAAATGGAAATGACCCATCTACTGATAGAGCTGCAGAAAATCATTACAGATGCTACCTGTTTGCCAAGATTTATACAGGCAAGGCTCTCAGACCTTACAGAACCTGAACCATGGCAGCCTCAGGTCAACTCCATAAAGGCTGCTAAGAAGGTTTGGGAAGACACAGAAGAGGGGGACAATGATCATTAATTAATCCAATTTTTCGGCTACAAATACTTCAGTTGCAATGGAAATAATACTTGTTTTATCTGCTTCTCTCTTCTCAAGCCTGTCTTTAATCTTTACATTAATCTGGCCATTCTTCTGGTAACTACACTGGACAGGTATAATTAGAAAGAAGCAATATTATTTATTTTAAAAAGAATTTTTTTTGATACAACAGTTTATGTGATGTAGGTGAGATTTTTTTCTTTCATGATTCATATCCATATATCCTCCCTTGATGCAACTTAACCATTGAATTCCTAAACTATCCAAGTCCATTCAGTATCTCAAGAAACAATTCTCTTTCAGTTTTTTGTTTACCTATTATCAGAAGCACATAATTTTGTGGCAAATTCTGAATCAGAAATAGGATAACCATCCGAGCAATGATGAACAGGAAAAAAATATGTTGGCCTCTTGGGTCTGCCCCACAAAGTTGTGTTGTTTTCTATCTCACAAAATAGACACTTCCCAACTCCATCTGAAATCATGTGATCTTCACAAAGATACAAAATAAACAGACAAAAACAGGCCATTTGAGACATCATTATCTGGGTTTTTACATCTTGAACTCCTCAGACAATCAAGCTAGACAAGAAGGTCCTACGTATAATTTTACACAATGTATTATTTTTGTGGTATGGTTTCTGCAGCTCCTGCTTGTAGGAATTGGTAATTGGTTTATTATTGTCACATGTACTGAGACACAGTGAAAAGCTTTTTTGTTGAAAACTTGTTTTAAAACTTTATTTATACAGCAGGGTAACAGGCCCGTCCAGCCCAATGAGCCCATGCCTTAATGACGGATGCTGCCTTCTTGAGGCACTGACTCTTGAAGATGTCCTTGATAGTGGGGTAATAGAATGCAGAATATGGTGTTACAGTTACAGAGAAAGTGCAGAGCAAGTAGACAAATAAGGTGTAAGGGCCATGATGAGGTAGACTGAAAGATCAAGAGTTCATCTTTATCATATAAGAGTCCATTCAAGAGTCTTTTCTGCAGTGGGATTGAAGCTGTCCTTGAACCTGGTGGTATGTGTTCTCAAGCTTTTGTATCTTCTACCTGATGGAAGTGGGGAGAAGAGAGAATGACTGGGGTGGGGAGGGGTCCTTGATTATGTTGGCTGCTTTCCTCAGACAACAGGAAGTATAGACAGAGTCAGTGGAGGAGAGGTTGGTTTGCGTGATAGAGCCAATTCAGCCAATCAATATCCATGCAAGAGCAGCCAGCATATTCCTGAGATTTACCGTTATCTGGGAAAAGAAATTTGTGACTCCTGGTTCTCCTTCCATCTGAACACAATCAATTCCTTTCTTTATCTTACAAACCTTGATTGACTTTCAGTTTCTTCCATTATGACAATGGCATTTGTTAATGCTTCCTATTTGAATATCTATTATTTCCAGCTCCAGGAGTTCACGATGGCAAAACTTAATAGTGTCCAATCAAAGGTTCTTTATTTATTCTGTGACAGAGGGTTTGCACCTTCATAATGCTGGTCCAACATCACTACAATGATTTCTGATAACATTGGAGGGGGAAAAGCTCAATTCAGTTTTATTCAATTAAGTGAAAAGCCTCCATTAATACTGGTCAGAATAAAGACGCATAGAGATTTCAATGAGTGCAGTGAGCGTGAGATTACATTGTAGCATGAGGTTTGTTGAGTTTCACAATTGAATTGTGTGCTTAGTGTACATGAGTTGAAACATGATGGCTTCTCAAACTAACTAATCATAATAGTTTATGACTCGCCATCCTTGAGAAAAAGCAGATATTAGAAGAAGTTCCATAAAAAGAGGAATGCATGCAGTCTGCCACTAACTCTGAATCATCCTCATTAAATTATGCTTTTGGCTGCCACTATTTTTAATAATGAACTACTCAAGCATGATAAGTTCTGGAATTTAGATGTTGTGGGAAGCAAGCATTTCTCTGATCTGAATAATTCTGAACATAAAATTTATCCCATCTTAACTGCAGCCTATTTAAAGGTATGCTAGCCAGGAGTGGGTTATAAAAATTAAATTCAATTTATGAGTTTGAAAGATAACAAAACTATCAGAGAAAAATGTGTGTGGATCACATAAGTAGGCAAAATTGAAATTGGTCTGAATTCAAGCTATTTACCCTTTCTTTTTTAATGTTTTTATTCCTCTTGTTGCATGTACATTGTCATTCTCACCATCAATCAGTAAATTTGAAGCACTTGCAGCTCCTGGCCTCTGACTATGAACAGAGAAAATATCCTGCGTCAAGGAGGCTTCTTGATCTTTATTTCCCCAGGTCCACCTCCCCTTTCCTTTTTGTAGGGAAGCACCTCAATTGCAAGTTTGTGTCTTTTTCCTGAACAACTACGAAGAGCATTTCATCACATGATGAATTGTAAGCAAAGATATTTAATTGTTTGTATTCTTGGTATTGGTATTGGTATTGGTTTATTATTGTCACTTGTACCGAGGTACAGTGAAAAGCTTGTCTTACAAACCGATTGTACAGGTCAATTCATTACACAGTGCAGTTACGTTGAGTCAGTACAAAGCGCATTGATGTAGTACAGGTAAACAATAACAGTACGGAGTAAAGTGTCACAGCTACAGAGAAAGTGCAGTGCAATAAGGTGTGAGGTCACAACAAGGTAGATCGGGAGTTCGTAGTCCATCTCATTGTTAAGGGAACTGTTCAATAGTCTTATCACAGTGGGGTAAGAAGCTGTCCTTAAGTCTGGTGGTACGTGCCTTCAGGCTCCTGATCCTATACCCGATGGAAGAGGAGAGAAGAGAAAGAGTATGTGTTTAAAATAACATTGTAATAAGCAGCATAAAATGTTTTACACGTTGTAGTTGTCCGAAAGAGGATTTGAAGTCTTGCCAGTGCCGTCATGAAGAAACATGGGTTAAGAAGTGCTGTTTCAGAAAAAGGAGATAGCTTGGAATTTCCCAGTGTGAAGATCTTGAATCAATTGATTAATCAACTAATAGATTTGATCCCTGCAGGCAGAAATGTTTATTACTTTATTATGTTCTGGCAACTAGGTTGAATTGATTTTGTGCATGAGGAATTGTTTGTGAAGTGATCTACAAGCAGTTTTCAATGATAAGCAGAAAGTTTCCTGTGATAACATAGTGGAACATCAGTTATGATTCAGCTGGTTGCATCTTCAACTCTGAGTCATAAGACTGAGGCTGCTAGCACTGCTTCCAGGTATCTAAGTAAAAAACTACATTGACACGGCGGTGAAATACAAGGGGAGTGGGGTATCGTAGGAGGGGTGACAGGGATGGGGACAGGGGTTGGATCGCACCGGTAGAGATTCTGTCTTTTAGATGAGGCATTAAATAGGAACTTGTCAACTTTTTTAGGTGTCCATAGGAGATCCCACAGTACTATTTGGAGATAGACAATGGAGTTCTGCTCTTAACCAGGCTAAAAGGGGTTATGGAATGTCCTTTGCAAGTAAGATTCCCAAGGCATTTTCTATGTAAATTAGGAGCAAGAGAGTGGCAAGGTAAAGGGTGGTTCCACTCAAGGACAAAGGAGGGAACATATGCGTGGAGCCAGAGGAAGTGGGTGAGGTCCTTAATGAGTACTTCGCACCAGTAGTCACCAAGGAGAAATGCATTGATGATTGTGAGGTTAGGGAGGGGCATGTCAATATTAAGAAGAATGAGGTGTTGTGTGTCTTGAAAAACAATAAGGCGGATAAGTTCCCAGGGCTTCATGAGATCTATCCCAGGGTACTGAGGAAGCTAGGCAGGAAATTGCTGGGGCCTTGATAGAGATCTTTGTAACCTCTTTAGCCATGGCAAGGTGCCAAAAGACTGGAGAGTAGCCAATGTTGTTCCTTTGTTCAGAAGGACAACATGGCCAAACCAGGAAATTATTGGCCAGTTATCCTTACATCGATTGTAGGGAAATAATTGGAGAAAATTCTGAGGGGCAGCATGGACTCGCATTTGGAAAAGCATGGACTTATTAAGGATAGTCAACATGACTTTGTGCGGGGCAAGTTCTGGCTCACAAATTTGACTGAGTTTTTTTGAGGAAGTGATGAAAATGATTGATGAGGTATGGCAGTGAATGTTGTTTACATGGACTTTAGTAAAGCATTTGACAAAGTGGTGTTTCACAATTTGGCGCAGCAAGCAATCTGCTGGAGGAACTCAGCGGGTTGAGCAGCATCTGTGGGAGGAAAGAAATTGTTGATGTTTCGACCTGATCAGGACTGAGAGTGGAGAGGCAAGATGGCTAGCATAGAGGGGAGAAGGGGAGAAGCAAGTAAGGATTCTGAGACGATTGGTGGACTGAGAAGTGGTGTAAGATGACAGGTAGGTAGTGCCAGGTAGGGGAGGTGAACGGGGGTGGAGTGGGAAGACTATGGCAGGTGATTGATAGATGAAGGCAGATAGAGAGAGACAGAAAAGAAAACAAAGCAGATGGAGAAAGGTGGGGAGGGGATTGTGAGGATGGGAGACAGCTGCTGGAGGGAGATCAGCAGGAACACAGAGCGCTACCAGAGCTGGATTCAGATAAGCAAAGGAGGTGGGAATGGGAACCATGAGAGAAGAGGGGAGAGGTGAATGACAGTTGGAACCAGATGGAGGGAGGGGTGTGTGGGGCAAACCTGTGTGCGAAGTGGATGGATGGAGCCAGGAGTGGGAAGGGGACAAAGATGGGTGAAGGTGGCTGCAGGGAGGGTGGGAAAGGGGACAAAAAAGTGGGAGAACTGGAGGATCAGAAGGTGGGGTGGGGTGGGGAGGAAGGGGTGAGGGGGGAAGAGGGAAAAAAAAAGCAAAGGTGAGGGTTTACCTAAAATTGGAAAACTCCATATTCATGCCATTGAGTTGTAGACTACCCAGGCGGAATATAAGATGTTGCTTCTCCAGTTTCTATTGGGCTTCATCCTGGCTGTAGAGAAGGCCAAGGATGGACAGGTCAGTGTGGGAGTGGGAAGGGGACTTGAAATGATCTACAGCTGGGAGCTCGGGATGGTTATTGTGGACTGACTGTAGGTGCTCTGCAAAATGGTCACTGAGTCTGCGCTTGGTCTCACTGATGTAGAGGAGGCCACATCGGGACCACCGAATGCAGTAGACAATTATGGAGGAGACGCATGCACGTGAACCTTTGCCTCATCTGGAAGGACTGTTTAGGCCCCTGGTTGGTGGTGAGGGAGGAGGTATAAGGACAAGTGTCACATCTACTGTGAGGATAGGGAAAATGCCATGGGTCAGGGAGGGATGCGTGAGGAGGGATGAGCAGACCAGGGAGTCACGGAGGGAGTGCTCTCTGTAGAAGAAAGAAATGGATTGGAAGGAGAAGATGTGGCTGGTGGTGGGATCACGTGGCAGCTGAGATGCTGGATGCAGAGGCTCATGGGGTGGAAGGTAAGGATAAGGGGAACTCCATCTCTGTTCTGTCTGGGAGGAGGCAGAGTAGGAGCAGAAGTATAAGAAACAGAGGAGATGTGAGATTGGACTCCATCAACCACAGCAGAAGGAAAGTCACGCTTCCTGAAAAAGGAGGACATTTCAGATGTCCTGGAACAGAAAGCCTCATCTTGAAAGCAGATGTGACGGAGACGGAGAAACTGAGAGAAAGGAATGGCATCATTACAAGACACAGGGTGGGAAGAGGTATAGTCTAAGTAGCTGTGGGAGTTGATGGTTTTATAGTAAATATCAGTGGACAGTTTGTCTTATGAGATGGAGACCGTGAGATCTAGCAAAGGAAGAGAAGTGTCAGAAATGGTCCACGTGAATTTGAGAGCAGGGTGGAAGCTGGTGGCAAAGGTGACAAAATTGATGAGTTCTGCATGGGTGCAAGAAGTAGCACCAATGCAGTCACCAATATAACAGAGAAAGACTTGGGGAGTGGTACTGGAGAAGATTTGGAATAGGGAATGTTCCACGTAGTGAACAAAAAGACGGGCATAGCTGGGGCCCATATGGGTGCCCATGGCTACATCTTTGATTTGTAGAAAGTGAGAGGAGTCAAAAGAGAAGTTGTTTAAGGTAAGAAAACGTTCAGCAAGGCAGATGTGAGTGTTGGTGGAGGGAAACTGGTTGAATCTATGTTGTAGAAAGAAGCAGAGGGCTTTTATACCTTCCTGATGGGGGACGAGGTGTATAAAGACTGGACATCCATAGTGAAGATGAGGCACTAGGGCCAGGGAATTGTAAGTTGTCCAAATGGTGGAGGGTATGTGAGGTGTCCTGGATGTAAGAGGGAAGGGACTAGACAAGGGGAGACAGGATGGAGTCGAGGTATGAGGAGGTAAGTTTGGAGGGGCAAGAACAGGCAGAAACAATGGGCCTACCAGGACAGTCCTGTTTGTGGATCTTGGGTAAGAGATAGCATCGGGAAGTGTAGGGTTGCAGCACTATCAGGTTAGAGGCTGTGGAGAGGAGATCACCTGGTATAATGAGATCTGTAACAGTGCGGCAGATGATGGCTTGGTGTTTGTCGGTGGGGTCATTGTTCAGGGGTTGGTAAGAGGAGGTATCCGACAGCTGTTGTCTAGCCTCTCCAAGGTTGAGATGAGTCCTTCAGACTGCAATGGCACCACCCTATTCTGCCAGTTTGATGACTAGGTTCTCCCATCTTCACACTCCCCTCCCCCCACCTCTCTCTCTCTCTCTCTCTCTCTCTCTCTCTCTCTCTCTCTCTCTCTGCCTCCCTCCCTCCCTCCTTGCCTCATTCACCTGCCACTGTCTTCCAACTCCACCCCCACTCACCTCCCCTACCTGGCACTACCTGTCTGTCATCTTACATCCCTCCTCAGTCTACCAATCGCCTCAGAATCCTTACTTGCCCTCCTCTTCTCCTCTCTAAGCTGGCCATCTCGCCTCTCCACTCTCAGTCCTGATGCAGGGTTTCGACCAGAAACGTGGACAATTTCTTTCCTCCCACAGATGCTGCTTGACCTGTTGAATTCCTCCAGCAGATTGTTGCCGGGATATCGATTGTTTGTAATATATATATTAATATATATTAATGATTTAGATAACAAGAAAATTGGTGAGCTGTGGGTAGTGAGGAAAGTTGTCAAAGGATGCAGCAGGTTATAGATCAGTAAGAAATTTGGGTGGAGAAATGGCAGATGGAGTTTAATCCAGACAAGTGTGAGGTCAAGAGGATGAAGGTATACAGCAAACGGCAGGGCATTTTGGAACAATGATGTACAGAATGCTTTGGGATACAAGTCCATAGCTCCCTGAAAGTGGCAAGACAAGTGAATAGGGTGGGAAAGAAGGCATGCAGCATGCTTGCCTTCATCAGTCAGGGAATTAAGTGTAAAAGTTGGCACGTCAAGTCATGATACAACTGTATAAAACTTTGGTTTAGTATTGTATGCATATTTAGTATTGTATGCAGTTCTGGCTGCAACACTATAGGAAGGACGTGGAGGTTTTCGAGAGGATGTAGAAGGTGCTCACTGGGATGTTGCCTGGATTGGAGTGTATTAGCTATAAGTAGAGGTATTACTAATTTTAGCTTTATTAGCTATAAGGATAGGTTGGACAAACTTGGATTGTTTTTCTGGAGTGTCAGAAGATGAGGGGCGAGCTGACAGAAGTATATAAAATAATGAGAGACATAGATAGGGTAGACAGCCAGAATCTTTTTCCCAGGGGTGGAAATGTCAAATACTAGAGGGCATGGGTTTAAGGTGAAAGGGAGACAGTTTAGAGGAAAGTTACTGGGCAAGTTTTTTTTCACACATAGAGTGGTACGTGCCTGAAATACTACACTGCCAGGAGAGTTGGTAGAAGCAGATAAGATAGCAATGTTTGAGAGGCATTTAGACAGGCACATTAACAGGCAGGGAATAGACGGATACGGACCATGTGCAGGTGGACAGGATTAGTTTGGATTGTCATCATGGTCAGCATGGATCTGGTGGGCTGAAGGGCCTGTTCCTGTGCTGTATTGTTCTAAGTTCAGTGTTCAATAAAGATCACAATTTCTTATCAGTCTTGCTGTGTGTAAATTGGCTGCTGTATACACAGCGCAGCAATATTTCAGTCTTGAGGTTGTAAAAGATGTTGAAGATTCTTCTTATAATCTTGAATAGGAAATTACTGAGACTTTTCAAAAGCAATGTGCACCAAGGGATAGAATTTCCAACTGGGCAGTAGGTAACCAGCAACCTAACTGATACATTATAAGGCCAGGTCAGTGACTAGAAAACCAGAAGAAAGTGGGTCTGAGGTCCATTTTGGGATGGGAATGTTTGGCAAGAACCTGAGTTGTTTTGGCAGAGTCCAGCGGATCAGAGGATATATTGCTAAATTTCAAGCTACGTGTATTAAAAGCCTTGAAATCCCTTCTCCTGTTTTACAGGGTAACACAGGATTACACTGCCTGGAAAACATTATAAATTTACCACAATTCATCCAATCTGGCCTATTTTTGTAAAATGCCATTGAAATCAGGGGTTGGCATACTTATTCATTGTTCCCATCAAAGAGCAAGCACGGAGTTGATCTGAAGACACACAGCTTTAACCGTTACCAAGATTAGTGGAACAGTGCTATATGCATACTAGTGAGATGAAATCCAGATCAACTCTTTGAAACAACAATCAGCCAAGGGTTTGTGTCATTCACTGCCCCCCTCATCTTAATTACATACTTATTTCAGTGCTAACACACATCAGACTCTTATTTCATGTTCTCTGTGCATACAAAATAGATACACACAAGAGATGAGGAAGCATTTCTTCTCTCAGTGGGTTGTGAATACTTGGAGTTTTCTGCTCCAGAGAGCTTTGGATGCTGAACCTTTGAATATGGTTAAGGGGAAGGTAGACAAATTTTTAGACTATTCAGGAGAATGGATTATGGGGAACAGGCAGGAAAATGGAGTTAAATCCAAGATCAGTAAGCCGTGTTCATATTGGAGAGTGGGGCATGGTCGAGAGGTCTATTGGACTCCTCTGGATCTATTTCCTAAGTTCCCTTAAATCTTGGACAGCTGACAATAAGTCTGAAGTATTAACTTCCTTCAGGTTATTCCATATATGTTCTTGGTAATTGTTTTCACCATCACACAATGCTCTTAGAGCCATCCTGTCCTCCTCCTGACACGACCCACCATTCCCCTGACTAACCTGCATCTTGATTAACTCCATGACTCCCTCTTATCCTCTTCCCCCAGCATTAGAAACCCAACCAAACATTACAGCCCAGAACCACCACTGCTACTGTCTCTTTCTCCCTCCCATGCTATCATTTCTGTTCAGCCTCTGTTATTATCTCTACAGGTCTTGATCAATTCACCTTGGCAAACCTCTCCCCACTTAAATATTTTCTTCCTCTGTGACATCCTGAGCTCCAAGAGGGGTTACATTCTGGGTAGACTATAATTCCATAAGGAAAATCCACTCCTCGCCTAGTGATACTCACCCCCTGTGACTCTCCCCTCCCCCCATTTCTTAGCCCTTCCCTCCCATCACCAATCCACTTCCAAATTCAATTCATTTCTGGTCTCCTCCATTTGGAATAGCGAGAGCTCGTCTTTAAGGGCCTTGTTTTCTGCATGCAACACATCAGTCCTGGCATGCAACCAACAGGTAGCTGGACAGGTTCATGGACAGGAAAGGTTTAGAGGGATGTGGGCCAAATGCGAGCAGATGGGACTAGATGGGGATCAGGGTGGGCATGCACCAGTTGGGCTGAAGGGCCTGTTTCCGCGTTGTATGACTCTTTGAGAATATTGCCACGGACAGTGTGGTGGGAGGAGCAGCATTGCATTAAACTAGGTCTACTACTCACATGGTGCTGTTTTAATCTGCATAAAGAACCATGTTACAACATCAAGGCTGCTGTCTCTAAGGTTATGCCAAAACTAACAGAAATTATACAGAACCACGCATTTCTCAGATGAAGAATATTGTTTTCTTGTATGTGTCAGTATCATCTTCACTGGAGTCAATGTACTGGGACTCCATCAACCACAGAAGACTAAACAATTATCCCCATGACATTTGGAATGATGCAATAGAACTCCTTGCTCTAGTACTTTGGGTTCAATGTGCTGGTGTTTTCCAAGGCATTCTGAATTCAGCAATGTTAATTAAACTAGCTCTTATACTGACAGGCAGGAGCATGGCAGGCAAATCCTCAAGAGATGAAACTCAGCATATTTACCTTTTCTTGACAAAGCAATTAAGAGAAGATAGTCCCTCAACTCCAAGAGATTTTTATTCCTCAAGAAAAGCTTGTTTCTCCTCATTTCACCGGCCTAAAAGTTTAAACTTAGAAGCATGAAAATGACAGAAGGTTTGGCAGCTAAACTGGCTGGCACCCAAAAATTGTCACAGGCAATCAATTCAGGCTGCTTAACCTGTCCAGAGAGTACATCCATTGGGTGTCTGACTCATTATAATGGCAACATCCAGCCCAGAGCGATCCATATTATTGCGATTATCATTACATCAGTAGGGTTTTTGTTTGCGAGTGGCTAGCATCAGTTAAAGCTTGTGCTGCTTGAGGGAAAGGTCTGTTCTTGCTGCCTTGTGCCATTATTTTCTAGAACAGGGCAGCAGGAAGCAAAATTCACAATGTCCTTTCTCTGCATAGGAAGCTTTGGTGTAGGAGAAGTAGGAACTCAGTGGACCTTCCAGACACAAACTCAAAAGGCAGAGGGAGATCAATGAGTGGAGGCAAGCCCTTGGGACATGGATGCAGTGTAATAGGAAGCTCAAACATCTCACATCAAGGTCACGGTTAATAATTCTATCTTTGGAATAGTATATCTCACCAACTGTGCCACTAGTCACATGTTCAGCTCAATACACCATAGCCCTATTATTCACATACCAGTTGTTACTGTCAACCAAACCTCCCCATCATTTATATTGCATATCCCATCTATATACATTTCACCATTAGGCCAAGCCTGACATCCACATCTTGTAGCTTGCATGCACTGCCAACTACTCAATCATTGGAGGCACTTCAACTAAGCAGGTTGTGTGACATGAACACACTTCCCCTTCTCACCTACAGGGTGGTACACAGCCAGCAGTAGCTGGGGGTGGTGGGGGTTTTGGAGGGTTGGGGTGGGTGGGGAGGAACAGACACTATTCCACATTCTGGAGGAGAGACGGTGTGCTATGCTGTACAGGTCATGGTCCTTGTGGTTTGCAGGAGAAATTTCCATTACCTAGATTGGCTGTGATCAGCCTGGACTTTGATGCAACAAAAGAGAGGATGTGCTTATTCATGCTTATGCATTCGAAGGGAGTGTGAAGACTCACGGGGTTAGTTATACAGTTGAAGGTTTGTGCTGGGGGGATCAATGATGTATTCTGCACTGAAGGAATTGCCATTTCTCAGACACCAGTGGTGAGGAGGAGAAGATATTAGACAGATCAAAATGGTTCATTTATATGGTGAGCTCTGATTCTCTGAATCATGACAAGGTGCTCCTTCTGATAATTCATTCCATGCTTCTGTACTACTAGCCCAGGGTTCTCCTTGTCTAACAAAATATTAAAATTAAACATGTAAAAAATAATTTTTGAGAACCCTCATAGCAGCAAAGGCTCCCCTTTGGTATTCTAATCCCAAATTGAGCAGAAGGGTGTGCCACATTGTGCTCAGTTGTTTGCAGAAAGCATCATTATTCCTGGCACAATGGATATACTTCATCCATCCCAAGTTATCTGGCCACTTCACTATTTTCCTCTGAATAAAGGCATCATGACAACTTCCAGAAAATCTGACAAAGGCATGGAAAACACTTAATCTGGCCATATAGCATGTGCCAGAATTAGCTATTCGTTCTATTCAGAGGATGTGTGTAAAAGCACTTTATCTGAATGCCTGTAGTATTAGAAACAAGGTCAGTGAACTTGTGGCACAAATCAGTTCAAAGGGGTATGATTTAGTGGCCATTACAGAAATGTGGTTGCAGGGTGGAGATGAGTGGGAATTAAATATCCAAGGGTATCAGGTAATATGGAAGGATAGGCAGGAAGGTAAGGGAGGTGGGGTAGCCTTCTTAATTAAGAATGAGATCAGTGTGATAGTGAGAGACGATGTAAGATCTAGGGTGCAGAATGTTGAGTTCATCTGGGTAAAGATTAAGGATAGTAAAGGGATACATCTTCAATGTGTGCCAGACACTCTTTGATACAGTTTAAGGTAGGTCACAGGACCCATATGTCAAAAGATAAGCTAGCCTGTTTTTATCACCATATAAATCCTATATGTGACAGATGTAAATCGAATGTGGCTTCTTTGACACATATGTTTTGGTCCTGTCCTCTTTTGGAAAAATATTGGAAAGACATTTTTAACATTATTTCAAATGTATTGGAGATTGATTTACAGCCTCACCCTATCACTGCAATTTTTGGTTTACCAAGGATAGGGTCTGGCCATTTATCTGCTTCCGCTAACCGTATGATTGCCTTTGTTACATTAATGGCCAAACGATCCATTTTGCTTAAATGGAAGGATCCAATACCCCCTACTACTTTTCAATGGTTCTCTCAAACTATATTATGTTTAAACTTGGAAAAAATTAGGAGTGGTACTGTTGATCCTTCACTTAAATTTGAAGATATTTGGAGTCCATTTATTCAATATTTTCACATGATATAGATCCCTTTTCAATAACTTTCCAACTTAGAGGAACAGAGTTGATGACATAATATTGCTCTGTTTCTACTGGAAATTTTAGTCCAGTCTTTTTTCTTGTTTGTTTTTTTTGAAATTTTTCTGTTCAGTTTAGTTTGGTTTGATATATTGTTTATAATTTTTCTTATTGATTTGGGGTTTTTTTCTCTTTCTTTTTTTATTTATATAATAAATCTTTTTCTTTCCTTTCTTTTATATTATATTCATTTACTAAGAGATCATTGGATCTACAGATTTTTTTAAATATCTTATTGTTCTTTATGATTATCTATGCTATGATTGCTCTCCTGATCTCTTTGTATTAAATGTACAAACGTTGATGTTATATATTAATCTGTATTAATTTGAAAACTAATAAAAAGATTGAAAAAGAAAGGAATAGTAAAGGGAAAAAAAATCACTTGTGGGAGTTGTCTATAGGGCACCGAATAATAACATTACAGTGGCACAGGCAATAAACCAAGAAATATTTGATGCATGTAAGAACAGAATGACAGTTGTCATGGGGGACTTTAACTTGCACATAGATTGGGTGAATCAAGTTGGTCGAGGCAGTCTTGAGGAGGATTTCATAGAATGCATCCGTGATAGCTTTCTTAAACAACATGTTAGTGAACCTACAAGGGAAAATGTTATCTTAGATCTGGTCCTGTGCAATGAGACAGGTAAAATTAACGATCTTGTAGTCAGGGATCCTCTTGGAAAGACTGATCATGGTATGATTGAATTTCTCATACTAATGGAGGGTGCAATAGTTCGATCTAAAACCAGTGTATTATGCCTAAACTGGGGAGACTACAAAGAGATGAGAGAGGAGTTAGCTAGCATAGACTGGAAACACAGGCTATATGGTGGGACAGTTGAAGAATAGTGGAAGACTTTCAAAGAGATTTTTTACGGTGCTCAGCAAAAGTATATTCCAGTTAAAAGCAAGGGCAGTAAGGATGGGAGAGCCAGCCTTGGATAACTAAGGAAATAAGAGAAGGCATCAAGCTAAAAGCTCATGCATACAAAGTCACCAAGAGCAGTGGGAAACTGGAAGATTGCGAAAGCTTTATAAAGCAACAAAGGACCACTAAGCAAGCAATAAAGGAAGATAGATTATGAAAGTAAACTAGCACAAAATATAAAAACAGATAGTAAAAGTTTTTATAATTATGTACAGCAGAAAATTGTGGCTAAAGTGTATGTAGGTCCCTTGGAAGATGAGAAAGGGAATTAATATTGGGAAATGTGGAAAGGCCAAGGCCTTGAATGACTATTTTGTGTCTGTCTTCAGGGTTGAGGACGCGTCCAACATGCCAAAGAGAGATGATGTAGATGCGATGGGAGGTGAGGACCTTGATACAATTGCTGTCACGAAAGAGGTAGTGATGAGCAAACTAGTGGGCCTAAAGGTAGACAAGTCTACTGGTCCTGATGGGATGCACCCCAGGGTACTGAAAGAAATGGAGGAAGTTATAGTAGAGGTGTTTGTGAACATTTGCTGGAGTTCTCTGGACTCTGGTCAGGTCCCAGCAGATTGGAAGAGAGCGAATGTCATGATACTGTTTAAAAAAGGATGTAGGCAGGTAGCTATAGGCCAGTTAGCTTAACGTCTGCAGTCGGGAAAATGCTTGAAGCTATCATTAAGGAAGAAATAGCAAGACATCTAGATAAAAGTGGTTCCATCAGCAGACACAGCATAGATTCACGAAGGGCAGGTCCTGTTTGACAAACTTACAGGACTTCTTTGAGGATGTCATGAGCGTAGTGGATAGAGGGGAACAGGTGGATGTTGTATACTTGGATTTCCAGAAGGCGTTCGATAAGGTGCCGCATAAAAGACTTATCCGTAAGATAAGGATGCATGGAGTTGGAGGTGATGTATTCGCATAGATCGAGGATTGGTTAACCAATAGAAGGCAGAGAGTTGGGATAAATGGGTGCTTCACTGGTTGGCAATCAGTGGTGAGCGGGGTACTGCAGAGGTCAGCACTGGGCCCGCAACTGTTCACGATAAACATCAACGATTTGGAAGAGGGGACCGAGTGTAGTGTATCTAAGTATGCTGATGACACTAAATTGAGAAGAAAAGCAAATTGTGCAAAAATTGCAGTCTTCAGAGAGATATAGATAGGTTAAGTGAGTGGGCAAGGGTCTAGCAGGTAAAGTACAATGTTGGTAAATGCGAGGTCATCCACTTTGGAAGGAAAAATAGAAAATCAGATTATTATTTAAATGGTGAAAGATTGCAGCATGCTGTTGTGCAGAGGGACTAGGCAGTACTTGTGCATGAATCACAAAAGGTTGGTTTGTAGATGCATCAGGTTATCAAGAAGCCAAATGGAATGTTGGCCTTCATTGCTCGAGGGATTGAATTTAAGATCAGGGAGGTTATGCTGTAACTGTACAGGGTACTAGTGAGGCCGCACCTGGAGTACTGTGTGCAGTTCTGGTCTGCTTACTTGAGGAAAGATATACTGGCTTTGGAAGGGATGCAGAGGAGGTTCACCAGGTTGATTCTGGAGATGAGAGGGTTAGCCTAAGAGGACAGATTGAGTTGCTGGAATTCAGAAGAATGAGAGGGGATCTTATAGAAACATAAAATTATGAGAAGGAGATATAAGATAGAGACAGGAAGGTTGTTTCCACTGGTAGGTGAGACTAGAACTAGGGAACATAGCCTCAAGATTCAGGGGAATAGATTTAGAATGAAGATGAGGAAAAACTGCTTTTTCCAGAGAGTAGTGAACCTATGGAATTCTCTGCCCAGGGAAGCAGTAGAGGCTACTTCATTAAATATATTTAAGACACAGTTAGATAGATTTTTGCATAGTAGGGGAATTAAGGTTAATAAGGAAAAGGCAGATGGGTGGATCTGAGTCCACTGCCAGATCAGCCATGATCTTATTGAATGGCGGAGCAGGCTCGATGGTCCAGATGACCTACTCCTACTCCTATTTCTTATGTTCTTATATTCTTAAAGATCCATTGCAAGAACTTACGTTGCTGCATATTTTCTGATATACAGGAATTCCTTGAATTACATATAATTGGTTCACAAATTTTCACTATAATGCCATTGACTCTTTGGGGTCTGGAACCTTGATTTACAGAGCTGTTCTTCTGCTATAATCAATGGTGTGCCACTTCTTGGACTGGCTTCCTATGAATCAATATCAGGATTGTAAAATTCTCTTTCCAGACTTTAAGTGATGGCAATCTCCCCCAAGCTTCTCTGCCTCCTTTCCTCTCTCTTTCATGCTTTAAGATGAAGACTCCCTCTTTGACCAAGTTTTAATTATCTGGCATTATGAAATACAGGATCAAATCTTTTGATAATGCTCCTGCAAAGCATCTTAAGTGAGTCATGACATTAAGGGTACTATGGAATGCAAGTTGTTGTATGAATATAAAATATGGAAACAGGAGTAAGCCATCTGGCCGAGTCAAGCCTGCTCTACCATTCAATGAGATCATTGCTGACCTTTTACCTCAGCACTGCTTTCCTGCACTAACCATATATCCCTTGATTTCCTTAGCATCTAAACACCTATTGATTTCTGTCTTGAATATACTCAGACATGACATCAGCCCCCATGGCCCTCCTAGGCAGAGAATTCCAAAGATTCCAAATAATCTCTGCCCTAATTGGCCAAATTTTGATCCATGGTTCTAAACAACTCAACCAAGGGAAACATCACCTCTGTATCTAACACGTTAAGCCCCAAAAGAATTTTGTACATTTCAGTAAGATTACTTCTCATTCTTCTGAACTTTAGAAGGTAGAGGCCCAGTTTCTCATCATCCCACAAATTAATCTGGTGAACACTTATTGCATCCTCTCTATTTCAGATATACCTTTCCTTTATTAGGGAGACCAGATTCATACACAACACTCCAGGTGCACTCACACCCAGACTCTCCATAATTCCAATTTAATTTATATTGCAATTTCTCTTGCAATAAAAGTCAGCGTTCCATTTACCTTGAGAATTGTTTGCCATACCTGCACATTTACTTTCAGTGATACGAACACCTGGTTTCTGTGCACTAAAGCAATTTTTATTGCTCATTATTTTAAAAATTCTCCATAGTTACAGTTAATTATGGTGAGGCACATGCACATTTTCTAAATATGTGTGGTAATTGCTCCCTAAGATTTATATTGTGGGTAGGATGATGTAGCGTTTAGGAGGCTTGGGATTAACTGCCTCATTATATATTCCATTTCCCATTGGATTCAGTGGAAAGGAAAATGAAGCAGGTTGTAGAACAGGTTGATAACCAATCTCCTTTTGTCTGCTTTTTTCACTCCCTGAAAGTATGCACTAAAAACAAAAAAAAGCTGGTCTTGCAGCATCTGCAAAGAGAGTTAACCTTTCTTATTTAGTAAACATCATGAACTTGAAATGTTAACTTTGTTCACCTCTCCAGAAATGCTTCCTGACCTGCTGAGTGTGCCCAGCATTTTCCATTTTTAGTTCTGATTTCTAGCATCTGCAGTGTTTTATTTTTGCTCTGTATGATCTGTTAATTGGCAGTTTTGTATATTCATTCAGAATACTGAATTTGTTCAAAATGGACAAATTGCTGTCAAATCTGTGAAAACATAATACAAAATAGAAAATTGATATTTGGCTGTAATTTTAAACAGATATTGTAAAAATTATGTAAAACACATAAAATTTGTTGGCCAAAGCTTGAGAAGAGAAAATTCCCACTATTGATTTGTTTTAAAACTTAGTGACATCCATTAATTCTAGAACTGGAAATTGTAGATGTAGATTTTGTGAGAAGTGGGTGGGAGCTCCAGAACTCCAGAAATCCAGAACTCACAAAACCAGTGTGGAATTAAGTTATCCTCAGTCCCAAGGGAATGTTTAAGAACGCAGCAGCTGCATTGTTTAATAGATTCTCACAATACCATTGAGATCCTATTGATATCATTGGTACCTGCTCATCACATATTGATGTGTTGCATGCCTAAGTCAGACATTGGCTTTGGCTTTCTAAAGCAAGGAGCTAATTAAGTTGGTAGCTGTCAGCAATCAATGGAAACAAGGCAGTGAATCTTTGCACAGTTTTTAACTGCACTACTAGCACTACATTCTTACTTAGCAAGTCAGATTAAAATTTCTAATTTATTGTTTGGATTTTAGGTTGTTGTCTTGTGGGGATGGATTCAATACTAGCTGCACTCGTATTGAACTTGGAGTTGAAATTCTATTATTTAATTGTTTCACCATATATAATGCTAAGCTTTCCTGAGATATTTCATCTGTTCCCATGGCTGTAATTGTGGTGATAAATATGGCAAAATGAGGTGAAAAGTCATATCAAAGGGTATATATCCAATGACAGGTTTCACAATCAGGCAGTTTGCAGAGGATACTAAATTAATAGTAAGGTCAAGCATTGTCTCAGGACAAATAACTCAGTGTTAATTTTTATTGGGACAGGTCCAAATTGATACAAGGAACCAGAGGTTCAGTTTGTCTAAATGTGCCATCAGAAACAATAATCACTGTTTCAAAATAATTGAAGCATTTTTTCCAAGGGAAGACTTCATTATAATCAAGGAGATGCCATTTGGAAAGAATCACTGCGACCGTTAGGCTCTTCTTTTGCAGGTGGTGACAACACACAATGGCCACTAACAGGACAGATAGAACAGAAGTACTCAAATTGACTTGCTAACCTCTGAGTATAAGATGATAGAAAACAAGAAAACATACTGACTATCTACACTAATAAAAGGCAGTTCAGAGCTGACAACAGTACATGGGCACATTCTAACTCATGAGCAGATCATTCCATCGTGGGACTATATAAAGAGGAAGTAGATGGAGTTTTGAATGATCAGGGAATTGAGGGCCATGGGGAACTGGCAGTGAACTGGAGATGAGGCCATGTTCATATTAAATGGTAGGTCAGGTTTGACATGCTTGCTCCTATCTTCTTAAGGTCACCCAGAAAACCTGCACAGACTTTCCAATGACAAACTCTTTGAGCATTAGAACCAATGGAATAATCTGAATTTCAGTTGGAAAATATTCAGTCACGATTGATTACTGATTGTGAATGTATTCATGTCTCTCCAGCCAAGCTGTGATGTCATTCAACAGAATGGCAGTCAAAACAGTCAGATGCGTTTATAATGAACCTATTTGTACATCACTTTATACACTTTACAATTATAAAGTTACAGTTACAATTATATTCTGGTTTGACTTATTTTATTTATAATTATGGAGTTCCTGGTAGAGATAACAAGAGCCTGTTCTGAGCTTTCTAATGTAAGAAAGGGAGTGATATTCAAAAGATGTTTGGGCAAAGTATGTTTTCATTCTCCTGTCCTTTGGTATAGAACCCAGTGAGAGGTTAATAACTAAAAATAATGGAAAACTGAATGCAAAATACTGCAGATGCTGGAAATATCTGAAGAAAACAGAAAATGCTGGAAATATTCAGTAGATCAGTCAGCATCTAAGTTAATGTTTCAGTTGAATGGCCTTCCATCAGAACTGGAAAAAGTCAGACAAAAATCAAGGTTTAATTTGCAAAGAAAATGTGGAAGAATAAAGGGAACACAAAGGCAATTTTGTGATAGGGCAGAGGCCAGGAGAGACTGCATGATACAAGTGGTGGCAGTGTGAAGCAGATGAAATCTGAAATTAGTAGAAGAGATCAAAAAGAAAAATGAATGCAGGGAATGTGAGATACCAGGCATGGTCATCTGAAATTGTTAAATTCATTGTTAAATCTGGAAGGCTGAAACGTGCCCGGTAGGAAGAAAAGGTGAGGAAACCAAAGGCAGAGAGGTCAAAATGGGAGTGGGAGTGGAGAATTAAAGTGACAAGATTCCTCACCAATTGAATGGAGGTGATCTGAAAATCATCTACAGATGATTTCCCTAATGTATATGAGGCTACATCATGAGCACTGAATGCAGTACACTAAAATTGGAAGAAGCATAAGTAATTCACTGCTACACCTGGAAGGACTATTTGCATTCCTGGACAGGGAAGAGTAAAAAAGGGCAGGTGTTGCATCTCTGTTGGTTACGCATGAAAATTAATATCCTTGTGGAAGGAGAGTGGATATTAATGGAGATGGAAAATTAACCAGAGGGAACAGTTCCTCCAGAATGCTCAAAAGGGAGAGGGATATTTAGTGTTTAATCAACTCCTGCTTTGAATAGCCTGCTTCTGATTTTATGATTATAATTACACTAATTTATCGGTTCAAAAATTGCTTCTAGCCCAAGCATATCACTTATCCCACAGACCTTTAAGTCTGAAACCGATGGATGAAAGCATCCTGGTGGTGCTGAGAGAGGAGAAGAGAGAGAAGAGGTGTTTCCAATGTGATGCTGTCACTAGACACATATCCCCCTCCATTTCTCTTTCAGCGTTTTGAAGGTTGTGTCCTCACTTTCATCTCCACCGATATTGCTCCCATTCTTATGGTGACACCAGGCCCTTTTGTCTCTTCCCATCCCACTGCTCAGAGACCCAGGTTGAAGCAGTAATGCCCTATGCTTCTTCCAAATCAATATGGTTGGTACGGTCTCCTCCATGTTGGCAAAACTGTGTGCAGATTCCATGACCACTTTCCACCTCCGTTCAGTCCTTAAGTGTGACCCTGAGCTTTCAGTTGCCTGTAACACTCCATCCCACATCTTCTCCATATTTGCCCTACTGTGCTGTTCCATCAGATAATCAGCCATTCCAACCTGCTATCTCATGTTTCCAGCATTCCATGGTTTCACTCCCCTCTGGTAAATTCTGATTTAATTATCTCCTTCCACTTACATCTCCCTGGACATACTAGTTATCATTCACTGGTCTTTACCACCCTCGCTCAGCTGACACCTCCACCATATGTGTTAATCCACTTACCCTGGTCTCCACATTCTTCTGTTCTTTAGGCCCAATCCCCTTCCTCTACAACTTCAATTCTAATTTTATCTCTAATTCTTCTCAATTCTGGTGAAAAGTCATCGACCTGAGATGTTAACTCTGTTTCTTCCTCCACATATACTGCCTGGCCTTCTGAGTATTTCCAGCATTTTCTGTTTATACTTAAAAAGTACTGACTGGATGCATATCACTCTTTGCATGAGGAAGTGTTTCCTAACTCCTGTCATGAGAAGACTTGTCCATTTTAAGTTTACATTTGCACTAAGTTATGATCTTGAGATCTGCTGAAAGTGCTACAGTGGCCTGTATGTCACTGAGGCTACGTTCCTACCTCATTCCTATCTGGAAGCCTAAACCTGCTGGACAGAAGTATACAGGATCTGCTCTCACATGGTGACAGGGCAGTGTGTGACAAAATTGAGTCATGTGGGTGGTCCACAACAAGTTAATCTACAAAACAGCTGGAAAAAAGTTTGGTTGGGAGGCATTTGCCCTGATTTACCATCTAACAACATTGTCAAGATGCTAAGTATTAGTGAACTCCCCCAGCATTCAGAAGTATTCCCAAACAATTTAAAATAAAATAAACAATTGAAGCATTTAACAATTATTCAAATTATTTAGAAAATTTGAAAAATTTCTCAAAACATTTCTAAGCAGTTAAAGTCGTTGAAAGTATTAAAACAATCAAAGAAATTAAAAGTTATATAGCATACCTTATTCCTGCTTTTCCTTCTTGCAGCTCTAACACTAACAAATGGGCTGGTGAATCCTTTGCCATACTGGTTCTGTAGGCAGATTCCCCAGTGCTTACACTGGGGAATCCAGTAAGATCGTGTGGAATCCAGACAGGGAATGCAGCCAGGTATCACCACTGAAGTTCAGTCAGCAAGTTCAAGATTTCTGTATTCACTTGAGAGATCCAAAGTTGCTGACCTTTGGGTAGTTTAAATGCCAGGATTTCACTGGAGAATTTTCCAGCAAAGTCCTACTGATGTATATACTTTGTGTATTTTGTGTACTTTCAAATTCAGTGATGTCACTGATGTATTGGGTAGCCACAGTTTGGACAAATAGTACTAAAGCATTGCACTCCAAATTTGATTTGTTCCTTCCATTTATGATGTTAACACTGGGAGCTCAGAAGTACAGAAGTAATAACAGCTTGCACTTATTTTTTATGCTCTTCTGTCCCACTGTTAATTATTATATGCTGAAGTAGATGAGATCTAGACTAGTTCATGTTTGTAAATGCACTGCGTTGAAGAGCAGTGCAAGAGCACAGACTAAATTCTTTATTTCTCTGTCTGCACTATTTATGTGCTTGATTTATGTCTCATGTTGTTTTGTTCATTAGTTACGGGACACTCACCTGTTTGCATACAATAGAAGGGTGCTGAATGCAAACATTTCTCTCCAAGCTTGCTTACTAACATTGATTACATTTCCTGCTCCTACATTCAAAGTTCCCCCATACAAATTTTTATACATAATTATGGCTTATTTAGAAAACTATATTATACAGGCATAAATTTATGCCACATGTGATCTTAGTCAAGAGGAATTGATTTGTGAAATGTAATGTGCCTGTCAGACTGAGTATTTGGCTGTATTTTTAAATTACTATATAATAATATATAACAAGTTTAGGTTCATATAAAGATTGAAACTACAATGCAGATTATGCCCATTTGAAGATGACTTGCTCTCCAATTGCAGTTATCTCCAGTAATCCCATTTCCTTGATCATTCTTCATATCCTTTGATATTTTCCCCTTTCAAAGACTTAACAAATTGCCTTTAAATGATTTTATAGTCTCAGCCTCAACAGCTACTTGTGGCAAAGCTTTCCAAGTCCTAATAACCCTCAGTGTAGAAAGATTTATTCTAATCTCACATTCAGTCTTCCATTGATTATTTAAGTTGATCCCCTTGTGCCACCAATTTGCCCAAGAACTTAATATGTCCATTGCTTCCATAATCTTGAAAATCTCAATTAGATTGCCTCTTGCCTTTCTGCATTCTAGAGAAAAATGAGTAATATCCCGAGCTTAAATGATGTTTCATTGGAACTGAATTGGTATTTTAACATTTAAATTGATATAGAAGCCAGTTTCCTACATCCCTACTCTTAAATGCCTGTACTGCTGCTTCCAATAGATCCTGGTGCCTTCCTGCCTTTCTGCAATATGTTCACAGCATAAATATTTTCTCAAATATTAGTAAGAAATACCGTGTTAGGAGTGGACATAAACTATGACTTTACCCCCAATGCATTGTTTAAATTTGGCCAAAAAAAATGAATCCTTTGTCAACTTCAGCTGCCACAGACATAACAGCTTTAACCAACAACTGGAGAAGAATTGGTTAAGAACGTGTTTTAAGTTATACCTGAAAAAGTTGACTTAAATTTTGACAACATTTGACCCTCTCAGAGCATCAGACTGCTTTCTCTCCAAACACAGTAAGATGTTCTGTTGAAGTCACAGGACTACCAGTCACAGGCACTTCTTTTCCTGGCTTTTAATAAATGACAATTCATTTTAAAGAATGTCAGAGGGCCACTGCAGGACAGAGCAGAGAAGGTTGAGGCAGGATTTGAGGATGGAAAGCCCTTCAATATATTATCTCCATCAGACAGACGAGATTAAAAGAACTTATATACAATACTATGTGAGGAAACTGAAGAGGTAATAATAGACCTGTGCCACTTTTCCTTAATCATTTCTAGCTGAGAACATTTGCCTAGGAAGCTTTACCAGCTGTTCACATTTGCCATAGATTCAATGATATGCCTTGGGATCATTTTGAATGGCTATTGCAGAATCTGTGTTGTGTTGCTCAGGTTGCTATCTGAGTGTGCTATAGACTAAGTTACATACTCAGAGTTAACAGTGAAGGGTTGGGGGTTGAGTTCTGAGCTGATAGTGAGAGAATGGAGTTTATGGCAGAGATGGAAGATAATTGATTTTGTCTATTCAATATTTCTTTTGAGAAAATTTCTGCTCATCTAGTGCTGGACACCAGACCAGCAGTGGAATGTGACAAGTTAGAGTAGAACCCCTGTAGGTGATGCCTTGACAGACCTTCTCAGTGGTTCCAATGGCACACGCCAAGCATTACCTATTATTTTATAGTGAAAATGCATTACCTTGAGATTGTGCAGTCTGGCTAATGAGTACCTATCACTTGCTCAAGTGGTTTCTGAAATCTTTTTCAGCTACTAATTTACTCAATAACTTTTTTTAAAACAAATCCAACATTGGGTATTGAACAAAATAAAATTTTAAACATTCTTTTTTCATGACAAATCCTTTGATTTTTTTTCTGTGGTGTTCAATAATGCCCTTTAGTTTCAGGATGTCTTAAGCGTTTTCTCTGGAAGCAGCACCCGCTAAATTTGTTTTTGCAGCACAGTGCACTTAAACTGCAGGAACAATCCAGTCTTCAGGGGTGTACTAGATCAAATATATTCCAGCACTTCAGGTACTCACGACGTAAAACATTTTCACCCCTGGCCCAACTCAATATCAGTGGGGTTTTGAGATGGGAACAAATTCTGCCTCTTACTCAGTGAAGTAGGTGGGTCAGAATACCCAAGTGCAGGCTTATACTTCTGCAGCTGCAGTAGACTCTAACCATTTGAGCAAGAATCTGTCAGGTCAACTGAGGAAATATGTCTTCCAGTATTTTTTCATTATAATGCAAAATACAAAACTCATCATAATTTCAGCCAGCAGTATTATTTTATCATTAGATTACTATCATGGAAACTTTTAGTATTTCTAGTTTAATTATGGTTCACATAGAACACAGAACAGTACAGCCACAAACAGGCCCTTCAGCCCACAGTGCCCATGCTGACCATGATGTCAACTAATTCCATCTGCCTGCACATGGTCTTTGTCTCTCAATTCCTTGCCTTTTCATGTGCCTGCCTAATTGCCTCTTTATCGTTGCTATCAGAAGAAGAACATTAGCCATCATAATCTCATAAGAAGAAGCAAGAGTTTTAAAAATTCTTGCTGTGAAGTTCAGTGTATCACCAGACATTAAAGCAAGGATTAGCCAATATTCATCTATAATTGTATTGGTATTGGTTTATTATTGTTACTTGTACTGAGATGCAGTGAAAAGCTTGTCTTGCATACCGTTCATACAGGTCAATTCATTACACAGTGCATTGAGGTAGTACAGGGTAAAAACAAAAACAGAATACAGAGTAAAGTGTCACAGCTACAGGGAAGTGCATTGTAGGTAGACAATAAGGTGCAAGGTCAAACAAGGTAGATTGTGAGGTCAAGAGTCTGTCTCATCTTATAAGGGAACTGTTCAATAGTCTTATCACTGTGGGATAGAAGCTGTCCTTGAGCCTGGTGGTATGTATCTTCTGCCTGATGAGATAGGAGAGAAGAGAGAATGACCCAGGTGGGTGGGGTCTTTGACTATGCTAGCTGCTTCACCAAGGCAGCAAGATGTATAGACGGAGTCCAGGGAGGGGAGGCTGGTTTCCGTGATGTGCTGGGCTGTGTCCACAACTCTTTGCAGTTTCTTGTGGTCCTGGGCAGAGCAGTTGCCATACCAAGCCATGATGCATCCAGATAGGATGCTTTCTATGGTGCATTGATAGAGGTTGGTGTTCCACCGAAACCTCATGTTCCCAGTTCTGAATTGGCTTCAAGCTATCACTGATGTTCTTTCCTCAGTTGCCATTTCATTATCCTTAACTTTAAAGTGGCAATGACCCAGAGGTGCTGCTTCTGCTCTAACCCCAGAGCATTGCCAGCAGAGCAGCAGGAACACTGTCTGCATGTGTAACCGATGTCTCTGTTGTTCTTTTTACAAAGCTGTGACAATAGTGCAGGAGAAGCTGTGAGCAAATTCATTCTCATCATTTCAGCTGCTGGGATGGTTTAAAAAAATCACTCTATCATTGTAAGAGTTGTTCCAAAGTTGGAAGTGGAGAGTGGTGGTGGCTGAGTGTTGGGCATTATTCACGGGAAGAGCAGATTGGGAAAATTGCAGAATACAGCTGAAAATGTCACATCCATTAAAATAAGTAGGTGGAGAACTATGGGCTAGGTATCTGCAATTTGCCAACAAGCACTCTCTGGATGTGCTTCTCTCTAAGTGAGCTTCCACCTCTATTTCTCTAAGGGCTGGCAAATCATGGAATCATTCTTTAAAATTAATAAATATTTGTCTTACTTCTCTGAAGCTTAAAAAAATTAGAAATTCCACAGTGTTCACTCAAAAAGTCTTTATAGGTCTGAGCTGTGGCTTATTAACTTGTCTCCAGCAAGTTACCATTCTGTTGCCAGCTGAGGTTACAGAAGACCATGAAACTGATCTCACAGGCTCCTATGTTACATTTACTGTATGTATTTCTTGTCAAACATGATAAAGGTGTACAAAATATTCAGAGGACTAGATAGAGTAGACAGCTAGCACCTCTTTCCCAGGGCACCAATGCTCAATACGAGAGGGCATGGCTTTGAAGTAATGGGTGGGAAGTTCAAGGGAGATATCAGAGGGAGGTTTTTTTACCCAGAGAGTGGTTAGGGCATGGAATGCGCTGCCTGGGGCGATGGTGGAGGCAGGTACATTGGTCAAATTCAAGAGATTGCTAGATAAGCATATGGAGGAATTTAAAATAGAGGGATATGTGGGAGGAAGGAGTTTGATAGTCTTAGGCGAGGTTTAAAGGTCGGCACAACATAGTGGGCCAAAGGGCCTGTATTGTGCTGTACTTTCTATGATTCTATGAAAAGAAAATAACAGGCAGGGGAGGTGTCACTACTGGCCAGCATCAACAACATTATGATAAAGTAATTATATCAGTTCCAAGTCAGATTTTACATACTTTAGACAAATTTTATCTTCTCCCTCACTTGCCCTCCTAAGATGAACTGGAAACTAATCAGGTGATCTTGTACACTAAAGCAGGATTCTTGGTTTTGTTAGCAACAAGGACGTGCATTTTGATTGCACTTTTCCTATTTTCACTGTTTATGTTGTTACCCTTCCTACTGTTTGCTCGCATTTGGCTTAATTCAAATATCTGTAGAGATCTTCCATTTTATCTATGGCAGAGAATTGTGCGAAGCCCCCCAATAAACCATGTGTACAGACAAGAATGAGCATTGCCTACATAAAAACATTTAAATTAATTAATGTCCAGGTGGTGCCTGACTGTGAAAGTATTGCAGTACAAAAATGGTTGACTAAATACTAACCTGACTGAAGCCATGCAGTCCTTTATGACTTTAGCTTCAATTATATCAATTTCCTTAGGTGCCTTACAATCTGTCAAGAGGTTTTGCCTATCGTGAGTCCAAATGAAAGGTCTCAACCTGAAATATCGACTGTCCATTTCCCTCCACAGATACTGCCTGACCCACTGAGTTCCTCCAGCATCTTGTGTATTGCTCCAGATTCCGGCATTTAGTTAGTCACAGCCTTCCATTAACAATTCCTTAATTAATCTGTGCCTTTCTTCATGCAGGTTTATACTGTTCCTTAGAATTGATTCCAATAAATTACCCACCACCGATGTTAAATTTACTGGACGGTAATTACTCAGTTCATTCATTCATCTCTCTATAAACAATGATAAAATGTTAGCTTTCCACCTGTCATCCACTTGTCTAGACTGGGATGATTGGAAAATGATGGTCAGAGTCATTGTGAGTTCCTCTCTTGCTTCTTTTAAAAACCTGGGATATATTTCATCCAGACCTACCGATTTATCTGCTTTGAAAGATGCTGAATCGTTCATATTTCCTCTTGTACTATAATTGTCTCCTCCAGTATCTTACACTATCATGCCTTAACTTTGGTTTCAATCCTTCTTTTGTAAAGAGAACTGAAAAATATTTGTTACGAACTCTACTCACATCCTTAGCCTCCATGCCACTTAATAGGCCTTGCTCTTTCCTTAATTATCCTCTTGCTCTTTGTGTACTGACAAAACACTTATGGATTTTTATTTTATTTTGCCTGCTGGTAACTTTCATGCTCTCCCTTTTGTTTCCTAAATTCCCTTACAATTTCCAGGGTACTGAGTACCTGGTATCTAATATAAACTGTCTTGTTCTACCCTCTGTGGAACTTACCACTGAGTGGCCTTGTCATGTTAAATCTAATTGAATTATGATCACCATTCTAAAAGAACTTACACACTGATACTCCTTCCACTGCCCAGTCCCATTCCCTAAAACTAAAGCAAAAATTTCCCCTCTTTCCCTTTTTAGGCTTCATACATATTCAATTCCTAATGCATTTTAGTAATTCTGTGTCCACCACACCTTTTACACTCACTGAGTCCCAGTTAACACTTGGATAATTAAAATTTCTCCACTATTACAGACCAAGTGCAGATTGGTGTTATTTTCTTTAGCCATGAGACCATAGCCTCACTGAGAAATTTCCACACTGCTTCGGATGAAAAGGATATATCTTTAAAAGGAGTTATTGTGGAAGCTGCCATTAAGGTATTGGAGCATGGATTTCTCCTCTTCACTTTAAAAGCTTATTTATATCCCACCAAATGTGTCCAGAAAGGTTCTGTGGATGATTTTACAAATCAAAAGGAAGTAAGTATGGATGATGAGGAGAAAGTCAACGAGCAGAGACACAGGAGGACAAGGTGTAACACAAGAATTGGAAGTTTCATTTAATTAGAGGTTACATCGGATTTATATGTCAGGAAATCCATGGGCCTGTTTCCTTAGTAGTATTGTACAAATTTGTCTTTGATTCTTTATCAGATAGGTTCATTGGTTTGAATTGCAGATGATCTATTGAAGTAATTATCAGGGGTTTACTGAACATGAACCTACTGAATTTCAGTGGAAGACCTCAAGTGGATCAAATAGTTGACTTCTGCATATTTTATATCTCTACAGACAGAATTACATAATCCTTTTACATGTAGAGGAATCAATTTAATTTGTTTAATTGAATTTCCTGAATGAATGGTTGTTTGTTCAGAAAACGATCTGTGAGCAACATTCAATAATAAAATAAGTTTTGCTGTTAACCTGGAAAGCAACTACAGAGATTTTCCAAAACAGAAGATTACAGCATCTATAAAGCTAGAGACTGTTACAGGAGTGAAGTTCTGAGATTCCAGTATTTGATCCGACAAAGCTTTGTTTTGACCTCTTGAGAGCAAAAGGTATCTAATGATACAGTAAGTATCGTTCAAGAAGGCATACTCTTGAATTTAGATAAAGCATTACATGTACAAGATGTGGAACTGAGATCAGGAGGAACATTTTATGCAGAGAGGTACAAAGCCATGGAATGCACAATCAGAATTAATGATTGATGCTGTATACACAGCCTGAAACGTTCTCATAGTGGCTTATACTCCACATCTTCCACTATATTAGAACTACAAAGAAAATCCCAGTTCCACATGTAAATAGAGACTCTACCTACTTCTGCTCTTATTTTAGTCTCCCTTTGCTATCAAGAATGACTAGCTTCCACTTCGGTGCTTAGTCCTAAGGTGGCTGATGAGGCTAATGTGGAATCCACTGCTTCTGCTATTGACCCACTTGATGAAGTCGGCATGTGGATAGGTTGGGATGTGGTGCCCTCCTTCTGTTGTTTACAATAGTCTTCTCTGCATTTCTGACAAGTGGATGATGTTCTCAGTACCAACACAAATACTCCTTCTTCATTTTGAATGGTCATGTGCCAGGGATTCCCACAAATCAGTCAGAATTTTACTTATTTTCAATAATTTTCTAGGACAAAGCTCAGAACAAAGCTAGTGTTGAACAGATACCCGATGTGGCCTACCAGTCGGAGCTGACTGAATGTAAGTAAAGCCTCACTGCTGGGGATGTTGGCCTGAGAGAGGGTGGTGATATTGGTTTCCTTGTCCTGGATTTAAAGGATTTTGTGGAGACAGCATTAGTGGTACCTCCAGCACTTTGAGTTGTCTGTCGTTGGTAATCAATGTCTTCTCAGAAGCATAGAGCAGGGCAAGGGCCACCACTGTCAGGTAGGTGATGAGTTCTTTTGATCTTCAAATACTCTTTTCCTCAGCTATGCTAGTGCACTGAAGGCAATTTTGCATTTCATCATTAATATCTGCTTCCATTGATTGGTGGCTCCCAAGAAATAGGAAGCAGTGCATGTTTTCCAAAGTCTTGTCCTGGACCTTTGTTGTCAAAGACCAGTGTTCTACAGTGCGGGGGGTTTAGCAGAGGATCATTGTTTTGCATGCTTCAGTGAACAAGTCAAGGATGTTTTGGAGCCCAGCCTCTGAATGTATGTATATAGAAGCGTTATCTGCTTTCAAATGCTTGATGACTGAAGGGTGACCTTAGTTCTCAAAATAAAGGGATGTCCCTTTAAAACTGAGATGAGGAGGAATTTCTTCACCCAGAGGTGGTGAATCTGTGGAATACGTTGCCATAGGGGGCTGTGAAGGCTAAGTCATTGGGTGTACTTAAGGCAGAGATTGATAGGTTCAGATTCAGTAAAGGGGTTAAGGGTTATGGAGAGAAGGCAGGAGCATGGGGCTGAAAAAAAATTAGCCATAGTTGAATGGCAGAGCAGACTCAATGGGCCGAATGGCCTAATGTAGCGGTTAGTATAACGCTATTACAGCACCAGCGACCCGGATTCAATTCCAGCCGCTGTCTGTAAGGAGTTTGTACGTTCTCCCTGTATCTGTGTGGGTTTCCTCCGGATGCTCTGGTTTCCTCCCACATTCCAAAGACATACAGGTGACGAAGTTGTGGGCGTACTATGTTGGCGCCAGAAGCGTAGCAACACTTGTGGTCTGCCCCTAGAACACTCTATGTAAAAGATGCATTTCACTGTGTGTTCTGATGTACATGTGACTAATAAATAAACCTTCTGCTCCTATATTTTATGGTCTTATGAAGTGAAGGCAACATAGGTGAACAGGTTCTCATTGGTCCCGTAGAGTAGCTCCACTCCAGTGAAAGGCTTATTAAAGGTGAGACACAGCACTGTGGCGAGAAAGATTGAGCAAAGAGTTGTGATGATTATTCAGCCTTGCTTGCACTAATCTGCACCAAGGCTGGTTCTACTGTGGACCTGCTAGAAAAATGCAGATGTAAGATCGAGACAAATTTAGCCAAATTAGAGAGAATATCTCCTTAGTCCCTGTGAAATGATAGTCAATGGCTTTGTGAGGTCAAAAGGGCCATGTATAGTGGCTGAAACTCCTCTCTGCATTTCACTTGGAGTTGACACATGCGCCAATCTTTTGTAATTGACAGCTTCCTCACTTGCTATGTCCGACGAAAAGAGGTGAGCATAAACATGGAGCAGGTGGGACAAACACTTCCCATAGGTTTGTGAGGTTGTTGTACTTTTTCAAGAAGGCTTTGAGAGCCTGTTTCTGCAGGAGGTGGTTGTCCAGAGTGGGAACACCTCTGAGAAGTTTGAAGGCCTTGTGCACAACTGAATTTCTGTGTTCCAGTACCATGAACAACTTGTTGGTACATCACACAGCTTTAACACTCATGTTTAATGCACACTTACAGGTGCTAATCAGGCTCTGTGCCATTGTATATTAGATATTTACCAAGTATCTGTTAATTGCACAATTTCAACTCAATGAACAGATACATTTGTCCTGCTTGTAATCTCTACCACTTCAGAAATTTTATGGCATAGCAGGAAACTGAGATAAATCCTACGATCAGATAACGAAAATTATGTATTTAATCCCTCTGGAACATCGCTTTCCAAATCTAGAGTAAAAAGCTTAGATGGCTTCTCATTCACAAGGCACAGGAATAAGATCCACAGAGAATGAAAGAAGCCCTATAAATCTAAAACTGTTACAATAAGCAGAAATTCTAAAGATGAATTATGTACCTACTGAATTTACAAACTGCAGCAACTTAATTTGCAGAAACATCCAAGCAAGAAGTTGAATTCAGGCAAGCTTTGCTGATTATGGTAAAGGACCTGTTCGACACAACCTGTTGCAGTAAACAGTATGGGATTGATGAATGGATAAACGAACTTCCAGCGTCTGATCCCATTCATCTTCATATATCCCAAATGCCTGATGTTTTTTGAAGCTTTCACAGTACTTTCCAATCCCTGTCTGATATTCAGTATATAATTTTCTTTGTATTTGAAATTAGAAATCAAATATGTTAGGATAAACACCTGTGCACACATTCACTCTATAAATATTTGCCAACAGTAACATTTTCTGTTCCTTCTGTTCTTCCTTCTTCCATAATTTTTCTGTGGATTTCTATCCAGTATGTACATTCTCCCCATCTGACATGCCTAAATATATTAACCTTTTAACCTCCATAATACCAGCCATTAATTCAGGAGAGGATTTATATTTTCTTTGTGCATCGTCCAATCTTGTCCTTGTGTATTTCTAGTTTCATTTCTTATATACTTGCTTTCTTTAAATCCTAGTCTTGGTGCTAATACTTCTTAGGCCAACAGACCCCGAAATTTCACAATATCACAAGGTTTCCTCGGAATAAATTAGATAACCCTTGACAACGGATGCAGGGATGATGATGTACAATTAACTCTGGCCCTTGATTGCTATGTAGACAGTGTAGCAGCTATATGTTGCCTGCTCAGTACAATAATCCCTGCATTCTGCCAGTACTGATGATTGGCTGCACACAACAGCAGGTCGCCCAATATTGTAACTTGCATTCATCAGTTAAAGCTTAAATTTAACTGCACCTCTTAAGAGTTTGGTGCATCATGGTTGCAGCAGGTGGAGGCAACCTGGGAGACATTCAAGAATACCATTACAGAAGAGAAGGTAGGCTCTGTTATTTGGACACTGCATTGGAGGCTTCATTTGTGTCTTAAATGGGTCAGTCTTTTTTTTAAAATGGAAACTCTTAGGTCTGGATTCGCCTAGAAGAAGAAACTGTGCCTTTGTCTTTTCAGATCCCCAAGGAATGCAACCTAGCCAGTCAGTGGAGGAAGATCAAGATAATATAGACACTCAGTCGATTGACTTCACATGTTCAGTAGTCAGCTTAGAAACTGACGTAGTGTAGAGGCAGGATCTGCATGTGGTGAGACATTAGACTCAAGGGGCCTACAGCCCACGCAGGATCAAACATACTACTGGTGCCACATTATTGGAAGAAGGGCAAGGTCATACTTGATTTACATTCTAGAGGACTTTGAAGAGGCAAGAGGAAGCTGGTGGGTACATACAATGAGGAAGGTAAGCCTGATTAAAAGCCTATTTCCCCCCCAAAATATGCTTTATTCATGATTTGTACAGTGAATATAATTGGCACATGTCTGTCTCTGCATTCATTGTACTATCAATTCAATACACTCTCTTACCTTGTCAGCATCACTCACGTTTCGTCCTTAAATGAAGTATTTGAGAGGCTGCTACACAGGGCCTAGCTCCTCAGTGTCCAGTAGTAGCAGGACCCTAGACTCTGGTCCTTCCTGATTGAACATCTATACTCATGTCAGGGAGAATGGAAGCCACTTTGACACAGGGCTTTGTGCAGAAATAGAAGTTCACCTTCTCCACCATGGATATGGTGGCTAATTCAATCTGTTAACTACTGGACTCTACAATGATGCTTTTTTTTCCCAATCTCATGATTAAAATGATGTTTGATACCAGCATTTTTCATTGATATCCAGATTCTTTTTTAAATTAACTCAAATCTTAAACTGCCGCAGTAGGATTATGAATTTACATTCTCTGGATTATTATTCAATATCCCTGAATTAAAAATCCAGTAACATAATTTAACTACCACACTTCCATGTCATGGGAAATCTGATTGATTCCTCTAAGCTCCAAGATAGGTGGCACTATTGCATACTTAATTTTAATACTTACATATTTTAAAATCATGGAACGTCCTCAAAGAACTTTAAAATGGCCTTCAACAATGAACAGAATTGTGTTATCACTGGGGAAGGGAGGTGGGGCCAACATAGGACTTCAGCAGTAATCCCATGGGGGAAACTGTATTGAATGTCTTATGTGGTTTATCCAGTGGGTTGAGCAACTCATGGCTGGACAAACAATCATTGTTCAAAGTTAAATAACATAGGCTTTCCTGGTCCGTTGTCTGGGAATCTATTTTTGGAGGACGAAGGGTGTGTAACTTCTATTACTAGCTGCTACCTATCTAACCCCACTTGCACTGAGGCCCTTTATGTTTCCCTGAATCTCCACTCAACGTTCTCTCTTATTGGCTCTGCATTTTTTTAACCTCCACCCAGTGAGCAGCACCCTCTTGCCAAAGTAATGTAGCACCTCACAAACCCTGAATTAGCTTCCTGATACCAAATGGCATATCTACTCCCATATTGTCATTCTCTGCCATTGTTATTGCCTCAATATTCACCTTTCCATCTCTGCTACATTCAGCAGAGTCCTCCAACTGTTCTGACACACTAGCACTTCCTTCCATACATCGCTACTCTTCCCAAATGCAGTGCTCACATATGTTAGCTTCACTGGTGCCAGACTTTACACTTTTAAAATCTTACTAAAACCAAGAGCACTCACGTCAGCATTTTCTCATTCTTCATTCTTAAAACTAAATCTAAGAGATCATGGCCAGCCAGTCGCACCTTGCTGAATGGCATTTCCTACAAGCTTTGATGGAAGCTCTAAATCTCAGAATCAGCATTATTTTTGGACTTTTGAGATTCAAATAGATTATTTTGCAGTGAGATAGCATCAATACTCCCACCAATTCTCCATATAATTGCCAATAATTTCCAGATATCTGTGCATGAATGTATACATGAAAGCAAGAGCTCCAAATTTGCTGGCATCTTTTATCCAGCTTTCTCCAAAATGCATTTAGACATTTAGAAACACTCAAATCGTTTCATACATTTGAAAGCCAGCTGAGTTGAGAATGAGTCAGGGTTACTCAGCTGTTTTGTGTGCAAGGCTTGTTCTGGTACCATCTGTCCCAACTCATTTTCTGTCCCCACCCCATGTGATTTCCTGAACATGTCCAAGACCCTGTTGCCACACAAGGTTTATCTATTGGGGATCAGGCTTGCACTTTGCAGGGCCTTGACATCAACAAGTCCAACAGAAGCCATGTTTATGGCTTACAGAGTAGATCTCATGTGAGCATGGATGGGTTGCCAATGCGTTGCCATGGATGGGTTGCCAATGGCATGAAATCGTGGGCCAGAGTGATTGCTTATGATTAGGCTTTTCTTCAGCCACATGTTACAGTTCGTCTGCCAGCAAAACAAATAATGCAGCACTCAAGTACTTGAACAATCACAGCATGAAAAGATCACATGAAGTTTGCAGACAGGGACAGCATGCATCTTCATCCTTGCTTCATCCATGCTCTATTTTATCTTTGTGTAAAGAATTTTCTGATGTTAGCCCCAAATTTAATCTACTAGTTTGAATATATATCCTCCTTGCCATTTTCATTTAGAGGGATATTCTAGTTGTTTTTTCCTTTTTCTTTGATTTTTTTGACTCTTGTGTATTAGATCACCAGGATGTTGCCTGGATTGGAAAGCGTTGGTTAAAAGGAGAGATTGAATAGGCTGGGCTTATTTTCCCAGGAGTGACGGAGGCTGAGGGGTGACCTGATAAGGATATATAAAATTATGAGAGGCTAAGATGGGTAGATAGTAAGAATCCTTTTCTCATGGTGGGAGTTTTTAAAACAAGACGGCATTTGATTTAAGTTGAGAGAGAGATGGTTTAGAGGGAATCAGAGGAGAATTCTTCCACACAGAGAGTAGTTGATATTGGAACCTGCTGCCAGAGGAGGTGCTGGAGGTAGATACAATCACAATATTTAGGAGGCATCCAGACAGGGACTTGAAAAGCCAAGGCATAGAAGGATTCAGACCTAAAACGGGCAAATGGGATTAGTATAGTCAGCTACAATGGTTGACATATGCTGTATGACTCTATGACCCTGTGACTCCATCAGATCTCACTTGCCTCCTTTTCCAGTTGAAAAGGCAAATATCATTAACACAAGGATGGACATCAGCTGACCCAATCCAACACCCTTACCTGGAATCACTGCCCACACCCATACTGCCTGGTCTGCATGCCAGTCACACTGGTTTGAAACATCCCAGGGTCCAACTGTAAGGTCTCAGTGGCAGCAAGACCTCCACTGTGAGGAAGCACTTCCCCAAAGTAGCTCTGAGAGCCTTCAACAGCTGGCTGTTGGTGATCTGTAATAATGTTCAAGTGTCTTTGGCAGAAATATTTAAAAACTTTTCAGAAGGAAACAAATAATTAAAAGAATGAAAAAAATATTAACATTTCTTTAATTTTTGGAAAAGTTAACTAAGACCCAAGAATACATAATTAATTAAAAACATTAATATAAAGTAAAAACAAATTTGCAAACAAGGTAGGAGATTCACTGAGTTCCTCCATCAGTTTGTATTTTGTTGCAAACAGGGAACCTGCCTTCAAAAGAGCAGTTCTACACTCTCCATTGAAATCAGTGGAGTCTTAGATCCTGTGTCAGTCTGAGGTGTGATTTGCCAGTGTAAACACTGATGTAAAAAGGATTTCAATTCAACACTACCCTGTGAAGATCTACTTCTTTCAGTAGTTCTCATCAGCTTGGTCTAATCTCTCCATATGGAAGTCAGGAACGTCCACAAAAACCCGACCAAATGTGGACATCCTGGACTTACTGACCATTTCACAGCAGCAAACCTATCAGTTTGTCAGAGCTCCTCCTCACCAGGGGTAAACTTACAGATTTCTCACTCCATCGGTTGACCCCCCATGTGACACCAGCGCCTCATTTATCCCCCAATCTGACCAATTGCTCCAATTCTCTGATTGGCTGAGGCCCACAAAAGATGATGCTATCTCCATCACTCAACCCACCTTCAACTTTTCAGATCATTACATCCCCCAATGTCCATTTAACTGATTGCTGCCACCATACCTCCCCCAACCCTCTGGTCCCGATTTTGCTCAGTGACACTGTTCCTACACTGATCTTGCTTCGGTGCTACTGTATTTGCAGTGGCCTGCCCGCTACTTCAACTGTCAATACTTCTTTACAGCAACTACCCATCTAACCTATTCATTGGCATCTGCTAGATTTTCTAAGCCAGGCTAGTTTAGTTCCCTGGCCACTGTACAACTTCTCAACTTTTCTGAATGGGAAGTCAGCCAGATGTGCAAAATAGTCACAGGACCGAAGTCATTTCCAAATAGTGGAAGTATAGGAATTAGCTTCCATAGACTCTTGCGCAATTGAAGGTGTCTGGGGGTGGGGATGGGGAGTCTATGGCAGGGGCCTAAAGCTTTTGGCCTTAGGCCCAGATTACTCCCCATTCTTAACTTTAATTGTTTTTCTCTCTCTACAGAGTATTTTCAGCATTCTCAGTTTATGTTTCAGATTTCCTGGTTTTCCCTGGCAAAGGGGAGAAATTATGTCTTTTTTTTTAACTGATTCTGGACATTGTTATTGCCTGTTGTGCAATTAAGAGAAAGGATGCTATATAACAAAAAGTCTACTTTTGTAACAGCATTATAACAGCACATGCAATGTTAGCATTCATTTCGAGAGGACTAGAATATAAAAGCAAGGATGTAATGCTGAGGCTTTATAAGGCGTTGGTCAGACCACATTTGGAACATTGTGAGCAGCTTTGGGCCCCATATGGGTGGCGCGGTAATGTAGTGGTTAGTGTAATGCTATTTCAGCGCCAGTGATCGGGGTTCAATATCCGCCGCTGTCTGTAAGGAGTTTGTACATTCTCCCCATGACTGTGGGGGGTTCATCCGGGTGATCCAGTTTCCTCCCACATTCCAAAGACGTATGGGTTAGTAGGTTAACAATAGTGTAGTTGGGCAGCGCAGGATTGTTGGCACAAGATTGTTGGGCCGGAAGGGCCTGTTACCGTGCTGTATAAATAAAGTTTAAAAGTTTAGAATGTCGAAGGAAGGATGTGCTGGCATTGGAGAGGGTCCAGAGGAAGTTTATGAGAATGATCCTGGGGGCGAAAGGGTTAATATATGAGGAGCATTTGATGGTTCTGGGCCTGTACTCGGTGGAGTTCAGAAGGATGGGGGGGGAATCTCATTGAACCAGAAGGCACAGCCTCCAAATAAAAGGACATCCCTTTAGAACTGAAAGAGGAAGAGGAATTTCTTCAGTCAGAGGGTTATGAATCTGTGGAATTTGTTGCTGCAGACGGCTGTGGAGGCTAAGCCATGAGTATATTTAAAGTGGAGGTTGATAGGTTCTTGATTAGTAAAGTTGTCAAAGGTTACGGGGAGAAGGCAGGAGAATGGGGTTGAGAGGGAAAAATAAATCAGCCAAGATTGAATGGCGGAGCAGACCTGATGGGCCGAATGACCTAATTCTGCTCCTATGTCTTACGATCTTATCTTTGCTTGTTGCAGTATTTATTTAGCAACATTGTTTTAACCTGAACATTAAAATGATGGAGGTTTTAAAAATCAGAGAAACGGAACTTTCAAATCAGATGTCCTTACGTCTATCACCACATGACAGTTTGGAAAATGTAATCAAACCATACGTGGGTAGATTGTACATGAATTTACATCTGCTGATTGTGAAGGAATCCAGTTCCCACACATGTTAAATTTCAGTTAAATTCCAAGTTCAGTCCAGTTAAATTCCAAGGCAAAATTAAAAATAAAGAGAATTTAAAAAAACAGAACACTAAAATAAAAACTGAAAACGTTAGAAATAGTCAGCAGATCAAGCAGCATCTGTGGGAGTGAGACAGACAGTTTCTCTTTCCATAGCTGCTGCCTGCCTTGCTGAGTGTTTTCAGCACAATCTGTTTTTATATAAAAAAGAGGAATGAGTGAGAAGTTGGAAATGAAAAGCTCTTCCTTGGTACTTATGGCACTGCTTTTACATTGTGCAGTATTGTCTAGCCTGGGAAAGCTCTCCCTCAGCTATTTAAACTTACATTTCAACCACAGAATGATGGGATTAACCTCCTCTGCCAGCTGAAGTTCAGCACCAGTACTCTTGACTGCTGTTGATCTACTCCACAAATGCTTCCCCTTTATTGTGGGGAAGCCCCTTCACAATGGCATCAGGCTACAACTCTGCTTTGCTTCTGCACCTCACCTCTGCCAGATTCTTTCTCTTCACCTTTAAAGCCAAAAGGCGGTCTCTAACAATTGGTGGCATTGGTTAACTGGCTCCTGACCCTTGCATGCTCCCAGCTAAGAGCACTGAAGATGTACTTATATGAGATGACCTTGCAATATGTGCTAAGGTCAGCCCATTGAACCAAATGTGGCTAAAGAACGGCATTTCTAGTGCTGTTGTATCCTTTTCATATCATTTTACATTCTTCCCCAAATGAGATTTTGAAGGAAGCACACCAAAGTGAAGATGAATCAGAATCAGGTTTATCAATAATATGAATAACGTCCTCCATCTTCAATGTGTGTTTCTGGTTTTATTTTGAACAGATCAGCAATTTCACTAACACTGCATTTTCAGGGCCCCTGATGTTTACTACCAATAATACAATTTCAGGCTGACTTTCAATAGATTATTTCATGGCTTTAAAACAAATCAAATTATTCAGGTGAGGAGATGGCATTTTCCCAGAATGTGGAATCATTGGATGAAATACAAGAGGCGAGAGTCCAACGTGAATGATGAACTTTCAATCTGGCATCACACTCTCTGTCTGATGAGCCTTTCCACTGACACCAGTGCTGAAAGATGTCACTGAACTCCATTCTCATTGAGCTTATACTCACTTAGACCACCCTGCATGTGCTGATAGTTCAGCCCTACACTGATGTGTCCATCATAATCCCAATTTCTTTCCCATTCCCTTTATCTCTTTATATTCTTTCTTTTCAAATATCTGTCCCTTTCTCTGACAACTTAGTACTCTGATAATTCATTTATGGTGTAGCATTCGGTAATTCTTGTGTGTGAAATACCCATCTCTTTAATTTTGAGTTTGTGCCTCTCTTGTAATCCACTTAATGTTCCAGTGCATACGATTCAGTATCCCACTCCCTTTCTTTAACAGTACCTCTGACTTGAACTTCAACACTTAAGATCTTTGTATTTGCGTTTATGAATTTTTCTATTCTTTCACCCTATAAAGTGTCCATTGACCCAGGTTATAGCCCAAACTGAGTATTTTCCCAAAATGTATTCACTTTTTTTCTGATGATGGAACTGAATTTTCCTGTCTATTCACTAACTCTGCAATCTCTCATTCTTCCTCACAGTCCCATAAGTTGCTATGCCTTTGTATTCCTCTTACGCTTATGGGAAAATAGTTTGTTTGAATGAAAACAATGAAGTTCCTTACATAGACCAATCAGGCTTATCCTGTCAAGTCAGAAAAGATCCATTGATCCCTTGTCTTTGCTTTTCTTCCCTTAGCAATTTCTCCAATCGTGTAACAATATTCTCTTTATTACCACATACCTTAATTTTCATTATAAATTTCTCATGTGGCACCTTTATGAAATGCCTCATATGCAACCATTATATTCCCTTTATCTATATGCTCTATAATGTAGTCATAAAATTTAATTAAGTTAGGCAAACATAATCTGCTCTTTATAAATCCATGCTGACTATTCTTGGTTAGCCTATGCTGCATAATGATCTCTACGACTTTATCTACAACAATGAAACATTGGACCAGTCCATAATTTTCTGTCTTACTTTTTTTTCCTTCGTTGGATATTCTGCGAGGCTTTTGACCATGTTATGATTCTATCTTCTAAATCTTTTGAAGATAAGGAAAGGTGTAAGATGGCACCGGAGTGTGGCGACACATTGCAAGCTGCTCTCTACAGATCTACTCATTACCCTTACTATAATCATTCTACACTTTTAAATTTAAACTCTATGTCACTAACTATCACTAATAATGTTCTTTTAAATCCTCTTACAGGGCTGGCAATCTTCCGACGTCCAGAGACAACTACGAAGCGGACCCGACTCCTGGACCCCGAGGGAAATACCTCTCGTTGTCTTGGTGATGCAGCCAGCATAATCAAAAACCGCACCCACCCGGGACATTCTCTCTTCTCTCCTCTTCCATCGGGTAGAAGATACAGGTGCCTGAGGACACATACCACCAGACTTAAGGACAGCTTCTACCCCACTGTGATAAGACTATTGAAAGGTTCCCTTATATAATGAGATGGACTATGACCTCATGATCTACCTTGTTGTGACCTTGCACCTTATTGCACTGCACTTTCTCTGTGGCTGTGACACATTACTCTGTACTGTTACTGTTTTTACTTGTACTACATCAATGCATTTTGTACTAACTCAATGTAACTGCACTGTGTAATGAATTGATCTGTATGATTGGTTTGTAAGAGAAGCTTTTCACTGTACCTCGGTACAAGTGACAATAATAAACCAATACCAATACCAATACCAAAATCATCAGTTCTGGTTGAATCCTAACACTCCACACCAGCAGAAGTGACTAATAAGTTTTCAATAACATGTTTGGGAAAAACAAACAAGAAACAATAGTAACTGTTCTTAGCTGCTGGAAAGACTCTCACTCTGGTCTCATCTCAGCAATAGAAATTTGTATCAAGACACATTTTAAGATTAAAATATCAAAGTTTCTTTATTAAGTATATAGTTAACCATCATAGATTACATAATTACATGTTTTAACTAATTCTTCAAGTGGACAAAATAACCAAAGGATTCCAACCTGACAAACTGAAATGCAGTAATTAAGTCCAACTTTCTTACCATTTCTTATCTTCAACTGTAGGAAGTTAATTGAACAATGTTGTTTTGACTGGAAGTTTCACTCTGATCATTTTCAAACTGTCTATTCAAACTCTTCAACTGAAATTTTAACAATGCCCAAACCACCACCTAACCACCAACCCACCCACCCACCCCCCCAACCTCATAAACAGGTGGGCTCGGACCATTTACTAAATATAAAGAATTTCAAAGTTGAACCTACTATGCTCACCTCTTATGCATCCCTTCTCTTAATCCTTCCCCATCCTTGGAAACGCTAAACCTCTCCACAGCTCTCCCTCTCTTTCCTTCTTTAAGATGTTTCTTAAAACTTACTTCTTTGATAATCGTCCTCCTAGCTCTTCATCTAGTTCAATATCAAATTTTATTTTGTGATACTCCTATGATGATCCTTGGGGTGTTTTACTACCTCAAAGGTTCTGCATAAATATAAGACGTGGTCATAGTTCTTCCGAGGAAAACTTACTTCGATTTTACATCAGTAAAGGCTACAAAGTTCCAACAACACATTAACAGAAAAGACAGGAAAATAAAATTAGCTGCTCCATTTAGCTCAAGCTATCACAGTATGGTGCTGTTTCCATGCACCAACAGCATTCTGCTCTCCAACAATTGCACCGCCTGTCATGAGAGAAAAAACTTCAGGTAATTAGGATAAAAGGTCTGGTAGTTTTTCTCTGGTGAAGGCAATCAAGCAAACTCCATCATACAGTAGTAATGATGTCCCTAATTACAGCTACCCTCACCCACCTTCATTAATTGGTGTACCAGATTCAAAGGGCTCTACTCCTTAAGTGATTAACCTCATGAAAAACCTTTGCTATTTCCATTTGCGTTCATTCTCCCTCTTAGCTTTCCTAATCTCAGACATAAGAGCAGTTTAAAAGTTAATAGGTATGCAAACACAATATGAAACATTTTTTTTTCTTTTGGAATGTTAAACTGATTGCATTTTCATTTAAAATTAGCATCTCATCTCAGTGGATGGTATCTGATAATCTACCACTGCATGTTTGGGTTGGTCACATCACATACAAGGCAATCTCTCTGGAATGCTCAACTGCAATTTATTGAATCCTTCTGAGGTTAGGGCTCAAATGATATTCATAGATTAAAAATCACTGTGATTCTCAATCAATCAGGAGCACTCATTCAGTGTAATAAAAGAGGCTCATACTGGTTAACTCAGCCCAGCCTTTGCAAGGTTCTAAGATGTAGAATATTTTAATACTCTGGTTTCCTTTTTAACGAAAGATGACTACAAGAGTGTGTATCTTATTGCGAGCTGGAGTTTGATAGGAGTAAAGTATATCAGCATCATTGTTTATATTGCTACACTCTTGAGTCTTTCAGCTACAGAATTCTTTGGATTCAAGGAGATCCTTGAAATTGCCTGATCAAATGGAGGCTAAAAATACTTTGATCTTGCTTGAAGAAATGAATCTCACCTTTTGACAAGATGCAGTGTTGTGCTCGGTTGGCTTTGGCTTTCAGAGTTTATGTTTCACTTCATCCGTATAAAAGACACAGACATAGGAGAGCAATTAGTTTGCCTTTTCACTTAAAATCAATTGATCTCTATAGATCTGCATGTGTCAGGGCAGGTTATTGCTGAGTATAATAGCACAGTTATTGTTTTGATGATATAGGTTGATGTAAGTTATGTGACATTTTCCTTCTTTAATTCTGCTGTAGCTTTAGGCACTTTGCGTTCTGAAGTAAGACTACAGCAAATTACTTCTACAAACAATTCTTCAAAATACCACAGATGTTTTTGGAGCGATGGGCTACGCACTGAGCTAGAAATAACGACACGCAGTTGGTAGGTTGGACTTGAGACTGGTTTATTGTGAACCTCGCTGTGCTGGCTTTTAAACAGTTAAGTTCCCGCCCTCTCCGGGCGGCGATGACGTCAGAGGTGCACCACCAGAACCTCTTCCTGTGTGCGGGCTTTCTCCCCTCGCTGGTGGAGAAGAAGGCCCAGCGCCATTTTGTGGCAGGCCTCTCTGCTGACGTGCGCGCCATTTTCGGAGCCAGTTCGCCTGCATGGAAGGTGGGTCGCCACATAAACCCCGCCCCCCAGAACTGGCGATACACCCACCCGAAGTCCACAGACTGGATCAGTCGCTGTTTGGGCAGTCTGCCTCTGCGCTGCGGGGCCTGAACCTCAATCGGCTGTGCCAAGTCCACATGGGCCAGTTTGAACCGGTCCACTGTGAAAACCTCCTCTTTCCCCTCAATGTCTAGAACGAACGTGGACCCGTTTTTCCTGATCACCTTGAATGGCCCCTCATACGGCCGTTGTAGTGGTGTCCAGTGTGCGCCCCTCCATACAAATACAAACTTACAGTTCTGCAGGTCTTTGGGTATGTAGGTCGGGATCTGTCCGTGCCATGGTCGGTACGGGGGCCAGGTTACCGAGCCTCTCGCATAGTCTGTCCAGGACTGCCGCGAGTTCTTCCTCTTGCCCCCTTGGGGCCGGTATGAACTCCCCTGGGACGACCAGGGGTGCGCCATACACCAGCTCGGCCGACAAGGTGTGCAGATCCTCTTTGGATGTTGTGCGGATTCCAAGCAGGACCAGGGGAGCCCGTCCACCCAGTCAGGCCCTTTCAGGCGGGCCATGAGAGCCGACTTCAAGTGACGGTGGAAACATTCCACTAGTCCATTCGACCGTGGGTGGTAGGCAGTTGTGTGGTGTAACCGTGCTCCCAACAGGCTGGCCACAGCCGACCACAGGCTGGAGGTGAACTGGGCTCCTCTGTCGGAGGTAATGTGGGCCGGTACCCCGAAGCGTGCTACCCAGGTTGCAATCAGCACTCGGGTGCAGGAATTGGCAGTGGTGTCAGTCAGCGGGGCCGCCTCAGGCCATCTCGTGAACCGGTCTACCACAGTTAGGAGGTACCGTGCTCCCCTCGACACTGGCAGGGGCCCCACAATATTCACATGAATGTGGTCAAACCTCCGGTGGGTGGGTTTGAACTGCTGCGGCGGGGATTTGGTGTGCCGCTGCACCTTGGCCGCTTGACACTGCGCGCACGTTTTGGCCCATTCGCTGACCTGCTTGCGAAGGCCGTGCCACACGAACCTGCTGGAGACCATCCGGACGGTTGTCCTGATAGATGGGTGCACCAAGCCGTGTATGGAGTTGAAAACTCGCCGCCGCCAGGCTGCTGGGACGATGGGGCGAGGTTGGCCAATAGCCACATTGCACAGGAGGCTCCTCCCACCTGGGCCTACCAGGAAGTCTTGCAGCTGCAAACCCAAGACTGCAGTCCTGTAGCTGGGCAACTCGTCGTCTGCCTGCTGCACCTCCGCCAGTGCTACACAGTCCACTCCCTGGGACAGAGCCCGGATAGCTGGCCTGGAGAGTACGTCCACCACGACGTTGTCCTTTCCCGAGACGTGCTGGATGTCCGTCGTGTACTCAGAGATGTAGGACAGATGTCACTGCTGGCGGGCCGACCGGGGATCGGACACCTTTGTGAACGTGAAGGTCAATAGTTTGTGGTCCGTGAACGAGGTGAAAGGCCTGCCCTCTAAGAAGTACCTGAAATGTCGGATTGCCAGATATAGCGCCAACAGCTCCCGGTCGAAGACGCTGTACTTGAGTTCGGGTTGCCGCAGGTGCCTGCTGAAGAATGCCAGGGGTTGCCAGCGCCCCTCGATGAGTTTCTCCAGCACCCCACCGACTGCCGTGTCTGATGCATCCACTGTAAGGGCGGTTGGAACGTCCATTCAGGGGTGCACCAGCATCACAGCGTCCGCCAAGGCTTCCTTGGCTTGAACGAATGCGGCCGCGGCCTCTTCGTCCCAAGTAATGTCCTTGCCTTTACCTGACATCAGGGTGAACAAAGGGCGCATGACACGGGCTGCTGAGGGGAGGAAACGGCGGTAGAAGTTGACCATATCCACGAACTCCTGCAAGCCTTTGACTGTGTTGGGCCGGGTGAAGTGGCGGATCACGCCTACCTTGGCAGGCAGGGGTGTTGCCTGTCTTTGGTAATCCTGTGGCCCAGGAAGTCAATGGTGTCGAGTCCGAATTGGCATTTGGCCAGGTTGATCGTGAGGCCAAAATCACTCAGGCGGGAGCAGAGCTGGCGGAGGTGGGACAGAGGCTCCTGACGATTTCTGCTGGCTATGAGGATGTCATCCAAATAGATGAACGTGAAGTCCAGGTCGTGTCCCACCGTATCCATTAGCCGCTGGAACATCTGTGCAGCATTCTTCAGGCCAAACGGCATTCGGAGGAACTCGAACAGGTTGAACCGGGTAATGAGTGCTGTGTTGGGGATGTCTTCAGGGTTTACCGCGATTTGATGGTATCCCTGGACGAGGTCCACTTTGGAAAAGACGCTTACCCCGTGCAGGTTTGCTGCAAGGTCGTGTATGTGCGGCACGGGGTAGTGGTCTGGGGTTGTAGCCTCCTTCAGTCGACGGTAGTCGCCGCATGGTCTCCAGCCTCCGGCTGCTTTGGGCATCATGTGCAGGGGGGAGGCCCATGGGCTGTCTGACCTCCATACAATCCCCAATTCCTCCATCCTCTTGAACTCCTCCTTTGCCAGGCGGAGCTTATCCGGGGGAAGCCGTCGTGCGCGGGCGTGGAGTGGTGGTCCCTTGGTCGGAATGTGGTGCTGTATTCTGTGTCAGGGGATGGCTGCCGTGAACAGCGGTGCCAGAACCAATGGGAAGTCTGCCAGGATTTTGGTGAATTCGTTGTCCAACAACATGATGGAGTCCAGGTGTGGGGCCAGCAACTTGGCTTTGCCCGAGGAGAACGTCTGGAAAGTCTTGGCATGGACCAGCCTTTTCCTGTGCAAGTCAACCAGTAGGCTGTGAGCTCACAAAAAGTCCACCCCCAGGAGTGATTGGACCACGGCGGCCAGTGTGAAGTCCCACGTGAACCGGCTGGCGCCGAACTGCAACTGCACTGTGCGGATGCCGTAGGTTCGTATCATGTTACCGTTTGCGGCCTTCAGGGTGGGTCCCGGCTCCCTGTTGTGAGTGTTATGCCCCATCGGGGGTAAGACACTGATTTCCGCTTCGGTGTCAACCAAGAAGTGGCATCCCGACTGTTTGTCCCAGACGTACAAGAGGCTGTCCTGGTGGCCAGCTGCCATAGCCTTTAGCGGCAGCTGGCCTTGGCATTTCCCAGGAACTTGCAGGGCAGACAACATCGGCGGACCTCTGTGCCCCACTGCTCCTGCCTCTGGGTTGTGTGCACTCCGTTGCCGGGGCTGGTCTGTCCTGCCATTGGGCACGTGGCTTGGTAATCTGTCTGACGGACGCCCCGCTTTCCTTCTTGGCTTTCCACAGCACATCTGCCCGGGCCGCCACCTTCCGAGGGTCACTGAAATCTGCGTCAGCCAGCAGCAGATGTATGTCCTCGGGCAGTTGCTCTAGGAACACCTGCTCCAACTTGAGGCAGGGCTTGTGTCTGTCAGCCAGGGCCAGCATCTCGTTCATTAATGCTGACGGCGGCCTGTCTCCCAAACCGTCGAGGTGCAGCAAGCGGGCACCTCGCTCCCGCCGTGAGAGGCCGAAGGTCGTTACGAGCAGTGCTTTGAATGCTGCATATTTGCCTTCCTCCGGGGGTGACTATATGAAATCCTCAACCTGGGCATCTGTCTCCTGGTCAAAGGAGCTCACCACGTAACAGTAACGCGTGGAATCAGAAGATATCTGCCGAATCTGGAACTGGGCCTCTGCTTGGTCAAACCACAAGCGTGGTCGCAGCGTCCAGAAGGGTGGCAGTCTTAGCGAAACTGCATGAATGGATGAAAAGTCGATCACCTTCGGTCCAAATCCTGTTTGGACCGTCGGGGTCATCAATGTAGCAATAAGCTACGCACTGAGCTAGAAATAACGACATGCAGTCGGTAGGTTGCACTCGAGACTGGTTTATTGCGAACCTCGCTGCACTGGCCTTTAAACAGTTAAGTTCCCGTCCTCTCCGGGCGGCGATGACGTCAGAGGTGCACCACCAGAACCTCTTCCGACCTGTGGGCTTTCTTCCCTCGCTAGTGGAGAAGAAGGCCCAGCGCCATTTTGTGGCTGGCCTCTCTGCCGACGCACGCGCCATTTTCGGAGACGGTTCGCCTGCGTGGAAGGTGGGTCACCACATTTTGATGATTTAAAAACAATCATCTTACTGATTAATTTTTGGTTCACTGTCAGATGTAAACAGATTGATCTGTTCATGTTAAAACATCCAACAATCACATCTGAACTCTTTTTAACCTTTGCAACAAACTAATAGCTTTAAGATATCCTTGAATGTTGCAGGGTCCAGATTGTCAGGCAAAAAAGAAATCTAAACAGAAGAATACTGGATACAGATTAAATGCTGACTAATTGTTTGGTGGTGTTGGTAGGCTTTGTATAAAAAAAAACATTGCTGTGTGGTGTAATTTGTATTCCAATATATATTGTAAAAGTTGCCCTGACCAGCTATTACACAAGTAAAATATTCAGTGTTACTTTATAGGTTCTGGTAGGATTGATTAAGTTCTCTAGTGTATATGAAGGCTGACATGGATTCAAAGAGGAAATGTAAAACTTGAAGGTACAGCAGTGCTGTGACATTTCACTCCATAAAAATGCCAATATTTTAATTCTGTACATAAATCATCTTCATCAGTTTAGTTCCATATCTCAGTGTCTACTTTTTTCCTACATGATTAGACTGTGCTATCATTAACAAATAGGATTTTGTGTCCCCATTGGGCTTACACCATACCTCCTGGCTGTTTTAACACCTAGTACAGTGCCACCAAAACCATCCTGTTCTTTGTTGCAAAGTTCCTTCCTATGGCCTTTAAAAAATGCATTCATCATTGATAATGGTTTATCCATTTAAAATGATGATTAATATGGGTAAAGATGTGTAGTGTTTGAAGGTAACCTTTGTCGATAAGAAGGGCAAATACTCAGAGTGTATTGGCTTCATTTTGTTCATTATAGGAGACCTTTCATAGTTTCATTGACTTGCTGTCCAGATCCTGTTACTTACCAGGTGCTTTCCTTGTTTAAGTGGAGCAGACATGGACACCGGTCACGTTCAGCCATTTGTTCCCCAGTGGTAGAGTATTTTTCTGATATGTAAAAAAAAATCATTTTGTGCTCCCCCATTTTCAGAAGGAAAACATGGATTTGAAAATAAACTTTCTCAAAAAAATTCTCCATATTCAGCAGTCCCTGGCACCCCAGGGCTGGTGTCCCTTTGGGGCTGGCTGGCTCAGGGCAAACTGATCTTGAAGTGCATGTATTTGTTTCATTTTTGCTTTGCTACCTCTCAGGAAACTTTAGGAAAACCCCCCTACCAACCCTACCTCTGCTTTGAGCTTCCCAGCTTCTAAATCCCCAGCCCCTCTGTATCCTTTCTCACCCACTTAACCAAGGGCTCTGCATCCTTCAGTTGCCCTGCTCTGCAATGTGCTGCTCCTGGGATTCAGGCGGAGGACTGAGATGGCTGGAAAGTTCTGTGTTGAAAGTGCTTGCTTTATTGGTTCAGTTGCGGGGTGTACGACAGCATATCAAGGAAGTGGCCTTGACTAGAAGGGCATTGGAATTTTTTTTTAAAGACTTTCAATGCAGGAGAAAAAGACTACAAGATAGATGATAGTTAAAATTTTCAGTGTCACGGTTAGCATAACGCTATTACAGCGTCAGCGACCCGGGTTCAATTCCAGCTGCTGTCTGTAAGGAGTTTATATGTTCTCCCCGTGTCTGCGTGGGTTTCCTCCGGGTGCTCTGGTTTCCTCCCACATTCCAAAGACGTACAGGTTAGGAAGATGTGTGCATGCTATATTGGCACTGGAAGCGTGGCGACACTTGCAGGCTGTCCCCAGAACACTCTACTCAAAAAGATGCATTTCACTGTGTGTTTCGGTGTACATGTGGCTAGTAAAGATATCTTATCTTATATTCTTGTAAGCAAGGAGATATCAGGCAAGTTTGTTATTCTGGTACTAACTGCAAAAACATCAGCAGGGACAAACTTGTAGCAAACAGTTATGCACCATCCCAGTCTGTTGGGAAAAAGGCCCACATACTTTCAACATACCTTTTGATGGAAAAACTGTTGAAGTCAAGTGTTGAAAGTTAGACTTGAAAGAAACATTGGTATAAAAATACTTCTTGTGTAGTGGTGTATATTTTATTACAGATTATGTTTCTACTGTAATGTACTTTGCCACTCAATAAGATGCTGATTCACTTCTGAAATTAGCTGTGCCATCAGGGAGCTTTAGTCAGACTTGCAGTTCATTCCCTGAGAGTCTAAGTTACTTTGCCAGCAGGATGACATGTTGTCAGTTACACAATGATGGGAGGGCAAATCTCAGTTTTCATTCTTCTGTGCCGTATACCTCAGATCCAGTAATAATTATTGAGCTGGAAAATTGTGAATGGAATCCCCTGTTCCCTGAAAGCCTCAAGTAACATGAAAGATGTTTTTGTTTTAATTCAGGAGATGACCAAGAGATCCGATAGTTAATTAATTACAAATGTAAGGCATTCTTGGATTGGAAGTTCCATCATGCTTCAAAGGGGAAGAAAAACAACTGTACAGGCACCCCAGAGTGAGATGAGGAGGAATTTCTTCAGCCACAGGGTGGTGAATCTGTGGAATTCGTTGCCACAGAGGGCTGTGGAGGTCAAGTCATTGTGTGGATTTAAGGCAGAGATTGATAGATTTTTGATTGGTAAAGGGGTTAAAGGTTCTAGGGAGAAGGCAGGAAAATGGGGTTGAAAGAAAAATCAGCCATGATTGAATGGCAGAGCAGATTCGATGGGATGAATGGCCTGTGTAGTGGTTATTGTAACACTATTACAGCGGCAGCGACCCAGGTTCAATTCCGGCCACTGTCTGTAAGGAGTTTGTACGTTCTCCCCATGACTACATGGTTTTCTCTGGGTGCTCCGGCTTCCTCCCACATTCCAAAGACATACGGGTTAGGAAGTTGTGGGCATGCTATGTTGGCGCCGGAAGCATGGCAACACTTGCGGGCTGCCCCCAGAATACTCAATGCAAAAAAGATGCATTTCACTGTGTGTTTCGATGTACATGTGACTAATAAAGATACCTTATCTTATATCTTATGAAAGAAGACGTTCTTTCAGAGTCATTCATGGCCCAAACAACCAAGGTCCCACCCTGGTGAGAATCAAGAGCAGAAGTAAACTCATCGAGAAATATATGAATGTAGCAAATCCTCCTACTACAGAAACAACTTTCAATCATACAGCATCTTTAATGTGGTAAGGACACCCTAAGTTGGCTTACAGGAATACTATCAATTAGAAACAATTGTAGACAGCAGCATTTAATGAAATGAAATTTTGGTAAGGTTTTGTGAATTCGTGGCCATATGATGTTCAATATTGAAAAGGAGGACTTGTGAAAAAATTGCATTAATTTCCTGACAGACAGTACTTTGGGCAGCATGCATTTTTAGATATTTTCCTGCAGGCCGCCTCTCCCACTGGTCACAAGCTTTGCAGATACCATATGCAGCATGAGCAATTTTGCTAGTTCTCTCAGGGGTAGAAAAGGCTTGTTGTATTCCCCCCTCATATTCATCTAATTTAGTAACATATCCACATTTCCAGCCAACAAACAGGAGACAGGATCTGCTGCACTTCATATTTGCCTTGCCTCATGATATTTTATGTTTTGACACAGAATTTGAGTTTGCTTGCTACTTTATGATAATCACCATCTCATCACCTCTGTTGACCAGATCACATCTCATGAGTAGATCTGTCATCGTACTCTGACAGGAATGACCACAGCAGTACAATTGCACTGGGAATGACTTATCAGCCCTCATGAGAGAACCGTGCTAAGGGCTGGCTTATAAGTTAAGACCAATATCCAAGTTAGAGCATTTTGATATATACTGAGTGGGAAAATTATTTTCACTTCTATAAAAGATAGCCTGCAGTGAAGACCTTAGATAGTACTTCTCTCACACAGATGCACCATATACCTGATCAGCTCAACTTTGAACTGCACACACAATATTATCAGAAAGCAGGATGTTGAAGATAACCTTTTACCTGCAACTGAATGTTTTTCTCATCCATATCATTTATTTCAAAAGTTCCCAATTTTTGGTTAGAAAAAAAAGGTAAAGCAATAGACCTATTGGAAATCTACGCAGGAAATCTTAAATAAATGTAACTAGTATAATATCCGCTGTGCACTGAGTGTGGCAATTAGCCATGATCCAAAAGGACTGAAATGTTCACACATTTATTAATTCAAACTTGGTGGTCCAACCTGTTACTCCAACATTCTTAATCTTAATAAAAGATCAAAACTGGGTTTTCTCAGAGGTAAACATGAACAACTGTAAGGAATGCGACAAGGTCAAAAACAGCTTCCCAGAGCAGACAACTTAAGGATAAGTGAACAAAGTGAACAATGATAAACAAGATTTGTAAGGCATTGTATCACATTTTATTGCTTAAGCCTTGTATTCCTTTAACAGTGTAGCATTTTCAAATAATTTCTGGAGAATAAAATACAATGTTGATCTCTGGTGGCTTAATGGGAGAGATGTGTGGCCATTATGGAGATTGATTAACATTTTCACGTCCCCACTATTCTCTCAATGGATTGGCTGAGGTGGGGAACTTATGACATACGCTTACAAACATGAAGCTTGCCATCTCATTGTATAATGTGCTTATAAACCAACATGCTGGGTTCCTCTTAAATAAGACTCATTATTGCCTGATGACAGGTAACATGACCTTAGTGCTTGGCAGTGACCTCAGAGTGTCATTGCATGTGCTGGTGACAAACTGCATCCATAAACAACTCCAGTGAAGTCTCTACTTGTTCTGTGCAGGCTTCAGTGTGAGTTTAAGGTGAAACTGTTAACTTTTACCAGGAGGCTTTACATCAATAAACCCAGACCTCCTTATTAGTGACATTAACTTTCCCAACAAGTCATCTTAGGAGATCAAGATGCATCCTGGACAATCACTTCATTTTTTCTTTGTTGCTTTAGCCAAAAATAACACTATTTGTTTATTTTTTTTAAGTGATTTTGTTATTTTGAAAGTCACTGATGATAGCTTGGTCAACAGTGATTGGAGTTATTACTCTTGGTTTGATCATGTGAAGACTGACCATGTGGCATCTACAAGAATTTTTGGATGTACCTCATAAAGATTGGAGCACTATGATTGGGTATCTGTGCTCGTATTATGCAAGAGGTTCCAGGAGGCCTCCCATGTGCAGGCAAAGGGAAATCTAACACGGGGGAGAAAATTGTACAGGTAGAGCCAAAGATGAAAGGATCTTTGATTTTATCAACAGCCAGTAAGTCTCCACGTCTTCACCACTCAATAATATTTACATGGCCACAACGATGATGCTTAATTTAGGGATTTCACTATTGTGAGAAGGATTCATGCTGGCCAGGCAACTATATTGAACATTGCATTGCTCAACCGTTAAAACTTCCTTCTGGCTCTTCGACTGGAGTCTGCAGATGGTGCATTACCATGTAGAGATGATTCTTACATATGGGCAGGACAAAGAATTTCTCCTTTTATATAACATTTCTAAAACAGTTTAACAGGCTGAAGAGCATGATGGAGAAACCAGACACAGAATGCATCATATGATATCAAGCACTTAAACTTACAAAATATGTGAATGTTCACGTTGAAAGAAAAACTAAATGGGTAGATGTGAAATAGAAAAGGAAGTTATGAAATAATTGGTATGTCTGCTGCCTACCAAAGACCATTAAAGTCTGCAGATAAATTAGAGACATATGAAAGAACAAGATGAGATGCATGAAGGTACAAAATAATTATATTCATGCAAGGCAATAAGGATCTAGAACAATGTGATAAGATGAAACAGGATTAGTGATTTCCCTGTTGCAATAACTATATAGTGGCTGAATATGTCAACAAGATGGCTGACTTAAGTTTAATTTTAAGCTCTGGTCACATAGGTAGGCCTATCTGAGAGATTTATTGGAAATCAAGTGGTGGTTTCCAGTAAATTGCATATTGGTGGCCTTGCCTTATATGGAGTTGTTATTCACTTGTAGGGAAGATAAGGAAGACCCTGAACAGTATAAAAATAAGTATTTTCAAGGGATGTTTTGGAGCTTCTCCCTGGGCTGAATCGTGACCAGTGCCTGGTGACCTTGATACCTCTTCATGTCTCGTCGAAGTGTTAGAGCTCCCTGGTGACGAAAGACTGAGTGGTTAAGAGTACACAAGCAGCACTGCTAATTGTTAATTGCTGATAAGTATTACTATGAATTGCAATGCAACCTTGAGCTTGATTTATTAGTGGAGAATCAAATAAAGAAGTCTGATTTTTTTTGTTCTTTTAGTTGAATTAGACTAGGTTTGTAGCTGGAGTTACAAAAGATAAGTTAGATCTGTAGTTAAGATTAACCAAAATTATTTGAGTTCCTAATTTCTTTGTTCTTTTAGTTAATAGCCGAATAAAGTTACTTAATCAAACTATTTGTGTAGCTGAGTCTTTCGTTGCTGATTTGGTCACTCAAGTGGAACAAAAGAAACCTGAGCTCTGTTTTGAGACATAATGATAAATAGAAAATCTACGATAAAGTTAGAGTCAACATTGCTGATGATAATCCTGACTCCTAATGGTCCTGAAAGTTTGAAGAGAAATTTTTGCAGGGAGTTTTCTCAATGTTCTGGACAATACTTAACCTTTACCTAACACTACCGGTGGACTGTGGGAGGGTAGGATGAGTCTACTTGAGTTGAATATTGCCGTGAATTTTACACCTTGCTCTGCATTATGCACTCCTGCGACAGCTTGTCTACTCAGACATTCATCCATGCTTTTGATACCTGCAGTTATTCCTTGTCATCTTCCGCCCTTTTACAAACATGAGCTCATCCAAACCTCTGCTGCCCATACCCTAACTCGCACCACCCATCAATCATAGATTCATACAGCATGGAAACAGGCCTTTCGGCCCAACTCGTCCATGCCAACCAAGATGACTATCTAAATTAATCCCATTTGCCTGCATTTAGCTCATTTCCCTCTAAACCTTTCCTATCCATATACCTGTCCAAATGTCTTTAAAAGTTGTAATTGTACCTGTCTCTACCACCTCCTCTGGCAGCTTGTTTCACATATCCACCACCCTCTGTGTGAACAAAGTTGCCCCTGATGTTTCCTTTAAGCCAGGTAATAATGAAGTGGCCTTGCAGGATGTCAGGTGACATCTGGAAAAAGGGAATCATGGAATCATACAGCATGGAAACAGGCTCTTTGGCTCACTGAGTCTGTGCTGATCATCAAACATCCATTTGCATAAACCCTTCTTTTATTCTCCCCATTTTTCCATCAACTCCCTCCTACCCAGACCCGACCACTCACTAGGGAAAAATTACAGTGGCCAATCAACCTGCTAAGCTGCACGTCTTTGGGATGTGGTGAAAAACTGGAGTGCCCAGAGGAAATTCGTGCAGTAACATGGAGAACATGCAAACTCCACGTAGGCAACACCGGAGGTCAGGATGGGTTGCTGGACCTATGAGACAATAGTTCTACTAGCTGCACCACTGTCACCCTAGAACATAGAACAGCACAGCACAGGAACTGACTCTGGTCCACGATGTTGTGCCAAACTAATTAATCGGATGACACCTAATCCCTTCTGGTTGCACTCCATTCTCTGCATATTCATATGTCTAAGAGCCTCTTAAAAGCTCTGTCATATCTGCCTCCACCACCACTGCTGGCAGTGCATTCCAGGCACCCACCACTTTCTGTGCAAAACACTTGCCTCACACACCTCTTCTGAACTTTCACTTTCTCTCCTTAAATTGCATGCCCTTTAGTATTAGACATTTCAACCAGGGGAAAAAGATACTGCTTTCTACTCTATCTATGCCTCTCATAATTTTAAAAACTTCTATAAGGTCTCCCCTCAGCCTGGGCCGCTCCAGAGAAAACAACCCTAGTTTATCCAACCTCTCCTTATAGCACATGCCCTCTAATCCAGGCAGCATCCTGCTAAACCTCTTCTGCGCCCTCTCCATAGCCTCCACATCCTTCCTACAATGGGGGCAACCAGAACCGAATGCAATACTCTAGATGTGACCTGACCAAAGTTTATAAATCTGCAACTTAACTTCCTGACTTTTGACTCAATGCCTCGTCTAATAAAGGTGAGCATGCCCTATGCCTTCTTTACCACCCTATCAACTCGTGCAGCCACTTTCAGACAGCTATGGAGCTGGACCCCAAGATTCCTTTGTACACCAACACTGTTGAGGGTCCTGCCATTAAATGTGTACTTTCCCTTTACATTTGATCTCCCAAAGTGCAACACATCACACTTAACCGGATTAATCTTCATCTGCCATTTCTCTCCCCATATCTACAACTGTGTCACCCTGCATTAAAATAGCATGACCTAAAGATTAAAACTAGGTGGTACAGACATATAACTGAAAAATAACTGTATATAACATTTACAGAAACAAAAGAAAGTTGTAGTTATAGGTATAAGTAATAATTCTATTTTGCATTGAGAACTGGACCCAGCAGGAAAAGCATTATATGCCAAAATAACAATGCATATTCTTACTGGCAAAGCCATATTAATTACTGACTCCTCGGTCTATTGAGAAATCATGGTAGCCTTCCTCTTGAACTTCTTCTGATGGTAATGCATTTCTATCAGTGTTAAGGAGCAAATTGTGTTTGTTACCACCTGTTTTGCAAGTAAACAAATAGGGCCTAATCCCCCTAATAAGGGTCTTGATAGAATAAATTAGGAGAGACTATTTCCATTGGTCGGTGGACCAAACGCCATTCTGATAATAAATAGATTTAGGAGAAATAGTAGAAGAGACAGGGAAGTAATGAGGGGGATTTCTTTTACCATTTGAAATGCACTGTCTAAGACACTATGGAATAAGTTGCAATAGTAACCTTCAGAAGGCAGTTCTATGGGAAAAGAAAGCTAATGCAGTACAATAGTAAAGGAGTGGCTCTTTTCAAGAACCAGCACAGATCCAACACTATGGCATAAGATTTAATATATTAGACTAGTTTGGAAGATATTAAGCATTAAACACGCTTGTTATGACTGGAATCATGTACAGGTCAAACAGGATATGGATTCACGTTACTTCCCTGAAGATCATTACCATATGATTTGTGAAATCACTACTGTTTTATTATCCTTTCTGCAGTGCTGTTTCACAAATTATGAGATTTGTTGAATTCAGTGTTACAAGTAATCATGGCCATATCTGGGAAATTTCTAGATCTGACTCAGAGCCTCAAGTAGTTCACAAAATTAACTGACTTTGGAACTGCTTTTCCTTCTCTCACAATTTCTGATTATATTTCCTTCACAAGGAGAAAGGCCACCAAGTCACATCCACAGCCAGTGAGTGGTACCAGGTTGTAATCCAGCCACCTCTTACGGAGGACCCAAACACTTGGGAAGCAGGATGGGGGGAGAGGTCTCTTATATTGCTCCCAAGTATTTGGTAAGTTCAAAAAATGTTGTGCTTTGCTTTTATTTGATGTTTCTTGTCTAAGAAGTCCTTCGGTGCCTGGAATGTTATATTAATTCAGCAGAGTGCAGTAGATCAATGGGTGTATTTTTTCCAGGTGTTTGACATTGCAAAATCTGATAGTATACATTGTCCAAGGTATCACTCCAGCCTTACATAACACACCACTGAAAAGCCTCTGCTTTCCATTCTTTGTCATAGAGTTCTGAAGGTCATGTGTTTTGTTAAGGAAAGATGGTTTTAAGTGACTCTGCAAACTGGCTGAATCAAGCCTGTTAACAGGAAAAAAATACATTGTAATCATTGAGCTCCTTACTTATAACGGCTTGTTGTCTTGGGTGGAGGTAATGGAGATGGCAGGATGGTTCATTCTCAATCCTTCAAACTTGTTTCCATTGCAATGAAATTGAATGTGCAAATATAAATACAACCAGATGCTGATATTCTTCTGTGTTTAGAACTAGAAGCCAACAACATTTCTTCCCAATCCGCAATAACTAACATGAACAAAAGCAGAGATCAGTAATTTGTGTTGGGAGGGGAAAAATCACAGCATCAGGTGTAGAAAAGGTAGCATTTCCAACATTCATGAGTTTTAGACCTGCATCGTTAGGTTTTTCACACTGGGACAGATATTGCAGTTGGTTCCATTTATTCAAGTGTTTGGCGTAGAATATACTGAGCTATTTCAAATGAGGCATTGACATGTATTAAGGTGAACAAAGCAGCATTAATAATTTAATACTTCAGGGAAGGCCAAAATTGGATAAGCTTTAACTGACCGAGTTACCCATGTCAGATAGAATGGAATGGAATATCAGAGCTCAGGAATTTTAATCTTCCAGTGTATCTGTTAATGTCGTATTTGTCCCTGCACCATTAGATCGCAATAGGATGATTTTTTTTTTCTTATTGTGACAGTTGGTGCATGCAGCCTAAAGGGTCTCAGGCTCAGTTAAAGGCAAAAGTTCCGAGGAGTCGGTTTGATTTGAATCTTTTATGTTGGAGGGTGCTGCTTTAGCACCATGAGCAGCTTTCTTTTTTTGTTAGGCAGTTCCTTAGAATTTGGGATAATGTGTTTCCACTCCAGTTTTGTTGTTTCTGAGGTAATTGTTGAAGACAATGTGGGAAGCATAAGCTCTTCCACAGATGGGGCAAGGAGTGCCTGATTGGTGGAACATTTGTGAGGCAAATGTTACTTCTGCTGTTTATGCAGGTTTGGACACGTTCCTAATAAATGGGCTCAAAGTTTTCAATACTATCCCAAATTCTCCTTCTCCACTTTGAACAGTCATAGGCCAGGGAGTTCCCAAGAGTCAGTGGGGATGTTGCATTCTTGCAAGAAGACTTTGAGAACGTCCTTGAATCTGTTCTCTGGACACCTTGTAATCTCTTCCTGTGACAGAACTCAGAATAAAGCATTTGTTTTAGGATCTGGTGTTGCACACGTGAAAGACAGGGCCTGCCCAATGTGGTCAACTGGGTAGAATTAAGGCCTCAGTGCTGGGGACGTTAGCCTTCAAGAGGACTAATGAGGTTCACTTGTCCTTCCAGAGAATTTTGTAGAGACAGTGTTGGTGGTATTTTTCCAGTGCATTGATGTGTTTACTTGTAGACAGTTCCTGTCTCAGAAGCATATAGGGGGAGAGGAGGGTAGGGATCACTGCTGCCTGGTACACAATAAATTTTGTGCCTGCTCCGAGGTCTTGAACTTCAAACACAGTTTCTTCGGTCAACCAAAGTCTGTATTGGCATATTGAAGGCAAGGGTGAATTCCATCATCAATGTCTGCATTCACTGAGGGATGGCTCCTGAGATGTGGGAAGTGGGCTTACACTTTCAAGGGTCTGGGCAAGAACCTTTATTGTCAGGGAGTAGTGCCACAAGCATTGGACTACTGATTCCACATATGATAGCAAAACAAGTGCACTGCAACAAAAGCTTCCATTAATGTTTTTTACCCTATCCTGATTCAAATAACTTGTGGGGATGTGCCTGCCCTTGATCACCAGTCTGATCTCCCACCTGAGCATGGAAGGGAGGCATTGACCGAATGGACAATGAGATTTCCTGACACGGAGTTGCATACCCAATCAACCTGCAACATAATAATCCACAATGAAAATCAAATGGGCCTCTTCACAGTCCAATCATTTCCACCAATAGTTAGCTAGGAGTGAGCTCTGCAGCTCCACTTGTACTGATTTTAACATATTAAGAAATGAATCCCTAATTCAATTATTTGCTACTGCATCTCTGTACTTCTTGATGAGTTGCACCTCACCTAAACAGCTCTGACTAGGCGCAAAATATGCTTTCACTGGAGGATCCCCTCTCCGCAAGCGTATATGGTGATTGTGAGCTTTGGACAGCCGTTCAATATCAATTGTGGCTGTTTATCATTGGAGCCAATATATTTAAAAATAATGCATTTCACAATATTTTCATCAGATTAGCATGCAACAAATAGTGAGGTGTACTGAGGAGGTGACATTTCAAGGCAGGGAACAGTGCTTAGAAATCCGTCATGGAACTCCAATGGAAGTCCAAAGGAACTCCAAGTCACTGTGTTCCTTGAAATTGCTAATTGGTGCAATGGGGAAGACTAATGAGATCTCAGTGATAGGAGATATATATTTCACTCAGCTTAAAACAATTGGATGTGATCAATGAAGAACCCTGCTTTCTTGAATAATCAATTATTTTTCTCTAACATTCCATTACCCGTTCCAGCTGCTTTCAATCCTGCATATAAAGAGGGGTTCCTAGACAACAGGCAACAGAGGCAGATGTTTCATTTGACCACATGATCCTGCTCATATTCAGCTTCTCACCAGAGGTTGCCTGAGTACCACTGATGACCAACCAACAGTTCCAGATAGAACTGCAGCTGCCTGCACACAGTGTACCTTTACTCGGCATCTGCACACAGCAGCAGGGAAGTACTGCAAGTCAGACGAAGGTGCATCTAACTTCCTGCTGCAAAGCTGCACTCAGCACTGAGTCAGGGGGTGCTCATATAATGTTTATGGTCTCTCAACATTACACCAGCTGTCATTGATGCAGGATATTCTCTAATTTACAGACATTTGATTTACAAATTTTTGCTATCCTACCATTGACTTTCCAAAGTATGCCTCTTCAATCTATGAATCTCTTTATTGCTATAACAAACAGCATAGAAATATCCATAATGCATATTGTTCAGCTTTTTCAATTTATGAAATTTTACTTAACAACCAGGTATGCAACCCTTTTACAAATAGAGAAATAGTGTAACGCTATTACAGCGCCAGCAACCCGGGTTCAATTCCGGCCGCTGTCTGTAAAGAGTTTGTACATTATCCCCGTGTCTGCGTGAGTTTCCTCTGGGTGCTCTGGTTTTCTCCCACATTCCAAAGATGTACAGGTTAGGAAGTTGTGGGCATGCTATGTTGGTGTCGGAAGCATGGCAACACTTGTGGGCAGCCCCCAGAACACTCTACGCAAAAGATGCATTTCACTGTGTGTTCCTATGTACATGTGACTAATAAAGATATCTTATCTGTATCTGCCACTATTCATTTGAATAGGGTTGCCAACCTGATTTATGAAACCAAGTGCTTTGGGTTTTTAAAAAAATTTAATTAATATTAATATTTTCAATTGATTTAATAGTTTAAATGTTTTAAAATGAAATTATTTTTGAATTTTTAAAAATGATTTTCAAAATTTTAATTATTTAAATATAATTCAAGTGTTTCTCCATGGAAAAGATTTTTGATGTTCTAAGGTGTCAAAAGGCCATCGGAGCAGTCTGGAGACAGGATCCCAGGTTCTATTGACTGAGACCTGGTCATTGTTTATGGGCTGTTCTGCTCTGTGGCCATTTTTCATTGTAGACAATGCAGCTAGAAGTAATGCACTTCACAATATTTTGATCAGATTGGCATGCAAACAATCTGCTCTGTAGGACAACCACAGCTGTGAAGTCTGTTTATGGGCATCGTCCTTTTTCCATTAAAAGTAGCAAGCAGCTCTCGAGTGGCAGCCCTCTGCACACTGAGGACATCAATCCACTTCCTGGTTGCACATTGCTCTTCCAGAAGAGCTTCAAGCTCTTGCCATGTGACAGATGCCAGATCCCCAGATGGATAAGCAGAAAGATTTTGGGTGGACTCCATCTGTGCCTCCATGGCAGCTGGTATCTGAACTAGTAGGATTGGGATTGTTGCCAAACCCTTTCCAAGGAGTGCTTGACATTCCTGGAGTGGAAGTTGTGGTCTCCTGGCTCTGCACGACCTCCTCTGAGAACAAGAAGGTGGACTCTTTCGTGCTTCTTGTTAGCTCCTGCTTTCAGCTAAGTAGGTCTACAATACAGCAATTACAACAGTGTTCAACTCTATTGTCCTTGTAATGAAAGTAGCTCACTTGTAGTCCTCATCTAAGTCAATCAGAGCAGTGCAAGTGTATGGACCTCCTCCACCATGCCCCGCTGCCCCACACCGGAGTCTGTGTGCTTCATGTCAGAGTGCAGCCTGTTCGTGCCCAGTCTATTCCCCCGTGACATATATTCCTACAACCTATTTTGCTCATTCCTCCTGAAAGCAATTTTAATATCATCATCATCATCATCATCATCATTCTCCTTGTGTTCTTCATTCATCCATCTTTCTTCTTCTGCCCTATATCCTGGCTTTCTAATGCTGGGGAAACAAAGGTACTCTCCCAGCACACTGACTTGTGTCTAAAACACCTTTATGGTGATACAGCCACATCAGATGATAATAGATAATAGATGATAATACAGCCAGGCGATAATGGAGATGTATATGGTAAATCATTTCCTAGGGTTTGCAGGAGTGACGCTGAAATATTGTTAATGAGCATTCCTGTCAGCTTTTATCTTGCCTATGCTTGAAAGCAGGTTTGTGCATGAGGAGGAGGACACTCCACTGATCTGCTGAGGCACTGCACTAGTGCTGGTGGGCTCCCTCACATCTGTTACTGTTTAGATATGAATGGAGAAGGATGTTGAGTCACTTGTTCATTACCTTACCTTTGAAGACTTGATCTCTACATGGGTCGTGACTGGGGCTGGAAGATCAGTGGGGGATGAGGGTGGAAATAATCTAGGAGAGGGTGGGATGTGTGGATGGAGCAACACTTTGTGTGAGTAATAGTTTGTGTGAACATATGCATGTGCTGGTCTGAACTGGTGTGTTTGAAGGAGAAAGTAGTCTTGTTAGTCATATGCAATTCACCTTGACAATTCTTGTGAGGTTGTGATTTTTTAATGTAACATGGCTCCACTGTCGGGGTGGGAGTGGCGATAACTCAAGCCACCACTTGTCAAGCTCTTCTTACAGTGGACCTCCCTCATCTACTGACCTCCTGGCACACAGGAGCTCCCTCCTGGCATGGGTCCATGTTAAGAGCACTTCAATGTCCCATTGTGTAAATAATGGTGCCCTTTCTCCCCTGCAACCACTGTCTCCACCATGGCAGTCGTAATGTGTTACTGTTATCTGGCTGCCATTGGGGGAGTGGTTGTAACGCTGACAACTTTCTCCGCTACACAGCAATGTCATGTAGAATTGAGCTATGTTTCCATCGGTAACCATGCAGGTTGTATTTTAAAGCTTCTTTTGGGGTGTAAACAATTGTGCACTTGCTTTTGACCAACTTTGCAATTTTTTGAGGTGATCCAATTTGGAGCTGGTGTGAAATGCACAAACATGGGTTAAATCCAATTTCTGGGCAATTGTCTTTTGGACGAGTATAAGTTAATAAATAAATTCAGCACGGGTTTAAGAACGGAAAATCTCCTTAACTAATTTGGTTGAGTTAATATGATGAGGTAACAGAGAGGGTGGTTAATGGTAATGCAGTTGACATTTTGATAAACTGCCACATAATGAGCTTTTCAGCAAAATTGACCTCCATGGAATAAAATAGGGAGTGACTGCTTGAATAAGAAATCAGTTTAGGGACAGGTAGCAGAAAATAGTGATGAACAGTTCCTTATTTTTGGATGGGGTGGTGGGGAGGAGAGATTAATACTGCCCCCCTCCCCTCCCCCGAGGATTTGTGCTGGGTCCTCCACTTTTCTTGATGTATATTGAAGACTTGGACTTTGTGTTTAAGGTACAATGTCAAAATTGCAAAATTTGCAGATGATACAAATGTTGGAAACATGGGGAAAAGTGGGGAAGATAGTGCTAGACTTCAAGAGGTCATAGGCAGACAGGTGAAGTAAACAGATAAGTGACAGGTGATATTTAATGCGGAGAACTGCAAAGTTATAGCTTTTGATAGGAAAAATGAAGAGAGACAATGTAATAAAAGTGTGCAGTTGAAATGGGGGTGTGGAACCGAGAGACCCAGGTTTATACATGCATAAAACTTTGAAGGCGGCAGGACAGGTTGACAAAGCAGTGAAAAGGGAGTCTGAGAAGCTGGGTTTGCTAATCAAGGCATTGAGTGCAAAGGAGTTAAGTCAAACTATGTAAAACACTAGTTTGGGTGTATCTAGAGTATTGTACCCTTTCCTGGGCACCACACTTTAGGAAAGAAGTGACAGCCTTAAGAGGGTGCTGAAAATATTTATTAGAATGACCCCAGAGATGGGGGACTTCAGTTAGACGGAGGCTAGAAGAGCTGGGTTTATACATCATAGATCAAAGAAAGTTGAGAGATGAGAGGTTGCGAGTTCATAACTCCTTGAAAGTGGTGACACAGGTGGACGGGGCAGTGAGAAAGGCATTTGGGATGCTTGCCTTCACAGACTGAGGCACTGAGTTTAAACGTTGGGGTGTCATGTTGCAGTTCTCCAAAACATTTGTTAGACTGCACCTCAAGTTTTGTGCACAGTTCTGGTCACACAATTCAGCAAGGATGCGGTAGCAATAGAGAAAATGCAGAAGCGATTCACCAGGATGCTGCCTGGAATGGAGGGCTATAGTTATATGGAGAGATCGGATAGGCTGGGTTTGTTCTCAATGCAGGAGTCTGAGGGGTGACCTTATAGCGGTTTACAAAATTATGAATGGCATAGATAGGACAGACAAGTAGAATCTTTTTTCCGTGGCAAGGGAGTCTAGAACTAGAGAGCACAGGTTTAAAGTCGGAAGGGAGAAATTTAAAGGAGATCTGAAGGGTAAGTTTTCCCACAGAGCGTGGTGAATATTTGGAACGAGCTGCCAGAGAAGGTGGTGGATACAGATGCTATTACAGTGTTTGAAAGGAGTTTGGACTGGTACTTGGACAGGAAATGAATAGAGGGATATTGGCCTAATGCAAGCAAATGGGATTAGCTTAGATAGGCGTCATTGTTGGTTGGCATGGACTACTTGGGCTGAATGGCCCATTTCTGTGCTGTACATTTCTATGATTCTATGATTTGATAGAAATGTTCAAAATCCAGAACGGTGTAACAAAATAAAGAAAAACAAACTGCTTCCATTGACAGAAGGGACAAAAACCAGAGGACACAAATTTTAGACAGTTGGTAGAAAAAGTTATAGTAATTTGATAAAGAGCTTTTTCATGCCACAAGTAGTTATGATCTGGAATGCATTGCCTCAAAGGGTGGTGGAAGCATATTCAGTCCTGGCTTTCAAAGGGAGATTGGCCAAGTACATTAAGGCAAAAATTTGATCAGTTACAGAGAAAAGGCTGGGGGATGAAACTAACTGAGTTGCTCTTAGAAACAAGTGAGCACAAGCTCCAAAGGCTGGATGGATGTCTTGTGTGTGGTATGATTCCATGGTTCTCTATCCACCTGTGTCACCACTTTCAGGGAACTATGGACTTGAATCCCAAGGTTTCTCTATTCATCAACGCTCTTTAACACTGCACCATTTACAGTATTTGTCTTACCCCTATTTGACTTCCCAAAGTGCATTACCTCACACTTGTCAGGATTAAATTCCATCTGCCAACGGTCTGCCCAAATTTTCATCTGATCTATATCTTGCCATAACCTTCTTTGCTATCCATAACATCACCAACTTTTGTGTCATCTAAAAACTTACCAATCATACTTCTTAGATTTACGTTCAAATGGTTAATGTTCATTACAAACAAGAGAAGTCCCAGTGCCAATCCCTGTGGTCACGGACTTCCAATCACAAAAGCAATTTTCCACTACTACCTTCTGCCTCCTATCATCAAGCCGTATTAGGATCCAATTAGCCAGCTGGCCTTGGATCCCATGTGCCTTAATGTTCTGGACCAGCTTACCATGCAGGACTTTGTCAAATGCCTTACGAAAGTCCACATAGACAACACCTACCACACTGCCTTCATCGATCTTTTTAGTTACCTCTTCAAAAAACTCAATCAAATTAGGAAGGATTTCCCTCACATAAAACCATGCTGACTATCCCTGATCAGACCCTGTCTTTCCAAATGTTCATAAATCCTATCCCTTCGGATTTCCTCCAGCAGTTTTCCTACCACTGACGTAAGGCTCATTGACCTGTAATTACTGACTTATCCCTGATGCTCTTCTTAAATAAACATAGAACATAGAGCAGTACAGCAAAGGGACAGGCCCTTCGGCCCACAAAGTCTTGGTCGACCATGATGCCAAATTAAACTAATCCCATCTGCTTGCACATGGTTGATATCCCTCAGTGCCCTCCCTGTTTATTTGCCTGTCTAAGTGCCTCTTAAACATTGCTATCATATCTGCTTCCCCACCTCCCTTGCAGCGCATTCCAGGCACCTACTGATCACCGTGTAACATAAATTTCTCTTGTAAATCTCCTTTCAACTTTTCTCCTCTCATCTTAAAGCCTTCTAGTATTTGACATTTCCACCCTGGACTCTGACTATCTACCCTATCTATGCCCCTCATAATGTTATATACTTCTGTCAGGTCGCACCTTAATCTCCAGTGCTCCAGAGAAAACGATTTCAGTTTGTCCAGCCTCTCCTTATAGCTAATATTCTCCAATTCAGGCAACATCCTGGTGAACCTCTTCAGAACCCTCTCCGAAGCTGCCACATCCTCCATGTAATGTGGCGACCAGAAATGCACACAATACTCCAGATGTAGCCTAACCACATAGGGCAGGCATGGCAGTGTAGCGGTTAGCGTAACGCTATTATAGCGCCAGCGACCTGGGTTCAATTCTGGCCACTGTCTGTAAGGAGTTTGTACATTCTTCCCCCCCCCCCCCCGTACCTGCATGGGTTTCCTCCAGGTGCTCCAGTTTCCTCCCACATTCCAAAGACATACGGAAGTTGTGTACATGCTATGTTGGCACCCGGAAGCATGGCAACACTTGCAGGCTGACCCCAGCACACTCTACGCAAAAGATGCATTTCACTGTGTTTATATGTACATGTGACTAAGAAAGATATCTTATCTTCTAACCAAAGTTTTATACAACTGCAACATGATTTGCCAACTTTTATACTCAATGCTAGTGTGCCATATGCCTTCTTTACCACCTTATCCACATGTATTGCCACTTTCAGGGAGCTATGGATTTGTCCCCCAGGGTACCGCTGTACATCAGTGCTCTAATACTTTCCTCTTATATTTGACCTCCCGAAGTCCAACACCTCACACTTCTCTGGATTAAACACCATTTCCAACTGATCCATAACCTTCTTCTCTCACCACAACTCCTCCAATAAAGTAACAACATGAACTATCATCCAGTCTTCTGACACCTCACCTGTGGCTAATGAAGATGCAGAAATCTTCATCAGGGTCCCAGTTATCTCCTCCCTTGCTTCCCATAGCAATGTGGGATAGACCTCATCCAGCCCCAGGGACTTATCAATCCTTATGCATCCCATGACATCTAAAACCTCCTCCTTAACATTGACCTGCTCCAGATTATCCATGTAACTTTCCATTGACTCACTCTCTTTCATGTCTTCTCCTTGGTGAATACAGATGAAAAATATTCATTTAGGAACTCACCCACGTCACCTAGCTCCACATATAGATTACCCTTTAGATCGTTAAGGGTACCCAGTCTTATTTTGGCCACCCCCTTGCTCCTCATGCATAGAATGTCTTGAGAATCTCCTAAATCTTACTTGCCAAGCATATTTCATGGCCTTTTGCCCTCCCAATTTCTGTCTTGTTATCTTGCTGGAATGGCATTCAGAAAATGGCTCACTATAATCGTGCTCCTTTCCGATTCGTGTATCATAAATGAAGGGACTAACAATAAGTCCCATTAAATAATTTGTGAAACGCATGTTGTTCTTATAGGTCTTCTTGGGAATTAGCGCACAATGAAAGGTAAATCCTTATTTTGGCACTTGAATCAATTTATGTCTCTTGGATGAAATTTGATTCCAATCTCCTTTCTTTTAGCTTTGATTTTGATAATATTTACATGAGACGGGAGAAGCAAGACACTGAATCTTTTGTTGTTTGCCTGCACGAATGACATCATTACTGCAGAACTGCAATTGTGTGGGTGGCATTAATAAATGCAGGATTACTGTTTGGTTGCAATAAAAAATGTGCATCTAAGCTGGGCATATTAACCACTTGAAATCATCCTGTGGGGTTAGATGCAGCATTTGAATGTTATTTATAACTCTTGTTAACTTCTATATTATTATCATGAAGTATTCATCTCGACAGCAACAATAAATACCCACAGAAGGAGTGAACATCTTTTAAAAAATAAAGAAAAGATTTGTTACATCAAGTTTGGAATAAAAAGAAGTTCATAATTGTTTGTGTGGGTATTAAAAATTGAGTCCCCTGACATTCATCCAGAATGTAGCTGTAGTTGACAAATTGAAAAGATAATTGCAGGCTATAAGAATGGACTTCCACAAGTGCAAGAAAAACTGGGAATCCATCAGACTGGAAGAGCCAGGAAAATGTGAGATCCATTAAATAAGTAGTCTATACCTGCTTTCACAACAGAGAAGAAATACATTGCCCAGTGATGCACAGTTTTGTAACAGAGGATTTTATATCTGGGTTTACAAATGTTATTGTGCGCAGGGAGAATTGTGTAGAATTGGTGTGATAAAGAAGCATGGGGCTGAATCTTAACTTCCCTATGTACTGGAGTGTGATAGTGGTGGTACCTGTGGAACTGAGGTTTCAGTTGGAGGGGGTGAAGGGGAAGGGAGAGCTGTTTCCAGCAAACACTAGACCAAAGTTTCCTTGTTGTGTGTGCTTATGAGCCACTTTAACACAGCCACACCATTAGGATTTAATTTTCAGGTATCCTGAGAAAGCAGGTATGACGAAAATGTGTGCAACTCAATAACATGCATTGTTTTCAAAGGAACATCACAAGAATGCCTTTTAATTGGTCAAAATGGCTGAACAACTAAACTAACCGACAAAACAGACTGAAGTTTTGTGACAGGATTTACAATCTTCTCACTGAAGCTCATGGTTCAGCTGGAGAAGCCCAAAGGACCACTTTGTTCCTTGAAGAGGAGAAGAAGTCAATGGCTGACACAAAGAGGAAATGGCTGAAGGAAACCAGAGTTGCAGAGAAACCATTCCTGGTTTCAACATTGCAAGTACCTTAATGTGATCACCAGAACAAATAAGACAAGCACAGAGGCATATTCATCTTGATGTACTAATGTCTCTAGACAGGAACACAAGAAAATAGGAGTGGGAGTAAGGCCCCCAGATCACTCCAGCCTAACCTGCTATTCAGTATGTTCAAGGCTGATCTATTCTTTCTGTGCCAGATCCCCATTGCTCTTAATCCCCTAATCTTTCAAAACATTATCTACTCTAGCCTTCTCACTCAGGTGTCTGGTTTATTCCAATACATCACTCCTAGACACTAACTTAACCCTGCAAGTGTGCCCACCTTTCTTCATCTACACACTGGCTCACATTCCCATCTCTTCAGCCACCACTTCCATATAACTTTGCTTTTCTGCAATTTCACTTGTCTTTCTCATAGCCATTATTAGCAAATGATCACTGTCTATTTGTTAATATGTGTTATCACTCTCACTAAGGGACTCTTTGTTTCCTCCTGCCAGAATCTCAGGATGAGACAGAGGAACAGAAGTGGTCATCCAGCCATCAGCCTACCAACATCTGTGGAGGAGCCGGCAGCGTTGCAGGTAAGAGTATGACAGAATGCATGGCCATTGGACACAGGGAAATTAAAGTCTCACAGCTAGCTAGTGACAAAATCTCGTATCAACCAGTCACACTTCATGCAACACTCACTCACAGGCTCAAAATCAGCAGTGTGAGAAATTATGGTATGGAAATTGATAATCTTCAACCATCCTTAGCTTCACGGTTGTAGTTCATATATTTATCGTTTTTGTTCACAGAGACTTCACCCATCAATCAGAAGGTCCAGTAAGAGAACAACGCAAGTCCTCCTCAGCGGAGGTCCTTTTCAGCGAAGGTGCACCATCACGAGACTCGTACCTGTCACATACCTGCTCAGAAAGCTACACTTCATTGGGCCTGATAAAGGATTCTGAAGGTGCATGTAGATGCTCATTGAGGACTTGCACTCTAGGTACACTGCCTTTCATGAGGTCAATATTACCCTCGCCTTGGTTTTTAGCACCCAGGGATCTGCATGCAGCAAGTTGATCAGCAGATCATTGCCAGTATAGAAGTGTGCAGTGCGGGTGGGATGGAGCCATGAAAGTGATGTTGTGGCAGGCTCTGAACAAAGCTCTTCCATTCCTCGCCTTTTCCCATCACTTCAATCAGTATCCACGTGCTGCCATATGTCCAGATGGCTTTGTCTGTCCCTACACAGTCCCAGGTGAATCAGTCTGATGGCAGGGCTGCACCAGCTCCAAAACATAGAGAATATCAGCCAGGAGCAACCCAACTGTGAGAGGATCTGAGCAGCCTGTCCCCAACTGTGCTGAAGCTGTAGCTGGTTATTCTGAGTGGCCTCACTGGTGACAGTTGTTGTAGTTGTCAGTACAACAGTTGTTGTAGTTGTCCACCTGTAAAATAAACAATGTATGTGTGAACTACTGACTGTGAGATTCTACAATGATCTCAGGCAGAGCCCAGGAAAGACTCTGTCTCAGGTGTGACCAATACCTCAACTTCTTTGTCTCAGAGGTGTTGGTCACCTCCACAGACATCGGTAGAGTACTTCTGGGAAGAGAGAAGTTAGGAGGGCAAAAAGAGGATCTGAGAAGGATCTGGCAGGCAAGGTGAGGCAAAATCCCAATAGATTCGACAAGTATATTAAGAGTAAAAGACTGGCTAGGGAGAGAATATGTCCACTTAACAATCAGCATGGCCATCTGTCTGTGGAGCTAAAGGAAATGGGGAAGATTTTTAATGAATACTTCTCTTCAGTTTTTACTGTGGAGAAAAAAATGGAAGCTAAGGAAATGGGGGAAATGAGTGGTGTTGTCTTGGACCACATAGGAGGAAGGAGGAGGTATTGGAGGCCTTAAAGTGCATTAAGGTGGATAAATCCCCAGGGCCTGACCTGATGCATTCTTAGACCTTGTGGGAAGTTAGAGAAGAAATTGTGGATGCTCTTTGCAGAGATTTTTGCTTCATCTCTGGCCACAGGTGAGGCTCTGGAGGACTGGAGAGTGGCTAATGTGGTACCATTGTTTGAAAAGGGTAGCAAAAACAAGCCAGGAAACTACAGGCCAGTGAGTCTGACATCGGTGGTGGATAAATTTCTGGAAGGGGTTCTGAGGAACAGGAGAGACAAATTTGGAGAGATAGGGTCTGATTTGGGGCAGTCAGCACAGCTTTGTGCTTTGGAAGTTATGTCTGACAGATCTCTTGGAGTTCTTCGAAGAGGTAAATAAGAGGGTCGATGAGGGTAGGGCAGTGGATGTTGTCTATATGGACTTTAGCAATGCCTTTGACAAGGCAGACTAAAAAAACAGGCTAGTCTGGAAGGTTAGATTGCATGGCATCCAGGGGGAGATAGCAGATTGTTTCTCAGACTGGAGGCCTATGTCTAATGGTGTGCCTCAGGGGTCAGTGCTGGGACCCTTGTTGTTTGTAATTTATATAAACAGTTTGGATGTGAATGTACAAGGCATGGTTAGTAAGTTGCAAATGATACTAAAATAGGTGGTTTTGTAGATCGTGTAGAAAGGTTATGAAAAATTACAGGGAGATCTTGATCAGCGAGGTATGAGGTTTGAGGATTGGAAAATGGCTTTCAATCCAGATAAATGTGAGGTATTGCACTTTGGGAGATGAAACCAGGGTAGGACTTATAAAGTGAATGGTAGGGCTCTGGGAAGTGTTATGAAATGGAGAGACCTAGGTGCAAGTGCATGTTTCGCTGAAAGCGGCGTCACAGGTAGATAGGGTGGTGAAGAAGGTGTTTGGCATGTTGGCCTTCATTAGTCAGGACATGGAGTATAGGAGTTGGGAAGTTACGTTGCAGTTATATAAGACATTGGTGAGGCTGTACTTGGAATATTGTGTTTTGGTCACCCTGTTATAGAAAATGTATTATTAAACTATAAAGAGTGCAGAAAAGATTTACCAGGATGTTGCTTGGACTTGGGGGCCTGTGTTACAAGGAGAGATTGCGTAGACTAGGACTTTCTTCCCTAGAATGTAGGTGATTGAGGGGTGTCCTGATAGAGGTATGTAAGATCATGAGGGGCATAGACAGGGTGAAAGCACATAGTCTTTCTTCCAGGGAAGGGATGCTAAAAAAAAGAGGGCATAGGTTTAAGATCAGAGGTGAGAGATTTAAAAGGGACATCAGGGGCAGCTTCTTCACGCAAAGGCTGGCATGTATTTGGAATGAGCTGCCAGGAATAGTGGTTGAGGCGGGCATATTAGCAACATTTAAAAGACATCTAGATAAGTATATGGATAGGAGAGGTCCAGAGGGCTATGGTCCAAACATGGGCAGATGGGATTAAGTCGCTGGGCAACACAGTCAGCATGGACAAGTTGGGCCAAAGGGCCTGTTTCCATGCTGTACGACTCTAAGAGGAAGTATTAAGACTTTGGTGCTCAAGAGTATGAACGTGAATGTATTCCCTTGTGCAGTTTTGGGTAGGTTGCTTCTGCAGCTTGTCACTTGGACTCCTCACTAGGGTCACAAACACACACAATGGTCATTCTGATAGGCCTCACAAGTGATAGTTGTTTTAGTTGCCCACCTATAAAGACAAGCTTGATGTATTTGTGAACTACTGACTGTGAGATTCTACAACAGTCTCAGGCAGAGCCCTGGAAAGACTCCGAGACAAAGTTGTTGGTCACCTGCATGGGCATTGGTAGAATATCTTTACCATACCAATAAGCAAAGCTTTTCTGCTGGATGGTTATGATTGTCCGCTACAGTGTAGTTTGCAGATGATACCACTGTAGTGGGCCGTATCTCAAATAATGATGAGTCGGAGTACAGGAAGGAAATAGAGAGCTTAGTGACATGGTGTCATGACAACAACCTTTCCTTCAATATCAGCAAAACAAAAGAGCTGGTCATTGTCTTCAGGAAAGGGGGCTGTGTACATGCACCTGTCTACATCAATGGTGCTGAGGTCGAAAGGGTTGAGAGCTTCAAGTTCCTAGGAGTGAACATCACCAATAGTCTGTCCTGGTCCAACCACGTAGACACCATGGCAAAGAAAGCTCACTAGCGCCTCTACTTCCTCAGGAGGCTAAAGAAATTTGGCATGTCCCCTTTGATACTCATCAATTTTTATTGATGCACCATAGAAAGCATCCCATCTGGATGCATCACCACTTGGTATGGAAACTGCTCTGCCCAGGACTGCAAGAAACTGCAGAGAGTTGTGAACACAGCCCAGTGCGTCACAGAAACCAGCCTCCCCTCCATGGACTCTGTCTATACCTCTCGCTGCCTTGGTGAAGCAGCCAGCATAATCAAAGACCCCACCCACCCGGGTCACTCTCTCTTCTCTCCTCTCACATCAGGCAGAAGATAGAGGAGCCTGAGGGCACATACCACAGGCTCAAGGACAGCTTCTATCCCACTGTGATAAGACTATTGAATGGTTCCCTTATACGATGAGATGGACTCTTGACCTCACAATCTACCATGTTATGACCTTGCACCTTACTGTCTACCTGCAATGCACTTCCCTGTAGCTGTGACACTTTACTCTGTATTCTGTTATTGTTTTTACCCGTACTACCTCAATGCATTCTGTACTAACTCAATGTATCTGCACTGTATAATGAATTGATCTGTATGAATAGTATGCAAGACAAGTTTTTCATTGTACCTCGGTACAAGTGACAATAATAAACCAATACCAATACCAATACCAATACTAACTTCCATGATATCCTGAGCCTCTTCAGATATGAATGTTCATATGGGCTCAGGAAACTCACCCTCTGCTTAAACTCTCTGCATGGAGATTGGCCTCTTGCAAGTTGAACCTTTCTTGTGATGCACTTTCACCTTAGCAGCTGCAGTAGGCAAGCAACAGCCTGCTGTTGGCCCAGACGTTCTTGAGCTGTCCATCATGGTCCTTTCCACCCCACAGCTTCATAGCAGAAGCAGCATTCATCATGAAGTGGTTGTAGGGAGCTGCTAAGTGCAATGAGCAAAGTACAGCTCCAAACTGCTGAAAGCAAAAACCAACTTTCAATGACTTAGTACAAACCCCACAAAAAGTTTCAGCAATATTTCCTATAAAGTAAATCTTTCACAGAATCATTCTGGGAAACAGCAGTGAGGCTGAAGGTTTTTCTGTCCGCAAAAAACAAACTGCTCGAGGAACTCAGCAGGTCAAGCAGCATCTGTGGAGCAAAGGGGTGGTTGACGTTTCAAAAACCTTGAGTTATGTTCCTGTGTGTCATGTGGACAAAGTATTCTTGCTGTGAACTCCACCACGTTCCTCCATCTGGTGTAGAGCACCATCTGCATGGGGATTAGTTGGACACTTGCTTCAGGTAGATGCTCCAGTCATTCAGCAGTGAGTCTCTGTGAAAGGTAAAGTGCATCAGCTGTCTGTGTTGAAGAGGACACAAGGATACCAAGACCAATGTCACTGACCTGTCAGCACTCATTTTCACAAGTGAAAATTCGTCTGATTGAGCAGGCAAGGTTACGGCAGATGGAGTTCAGTGCCAATAAGTAGAAGGCCATCCACTTGGAGAAGGACAAAAGGGAATATTTCTTAATGTTGTAAGAAAGGGAGTCATGGAGAAACAATAAAGTTCTCTTGGTATCCACATACACAACTCATCAAAAGCAAAGAAAAAGTAACTATAAAGACTAATACAAGGTCAGCCCTCCTCTCATGGAAGTTGGGGTTTAAAAAATGAGGAAGTCATGCTTCTGTAATCCAAAACATTGGTCAGAATCTATCTGGAATACTGCATTCAATTTTGGACATACAATTTCAAGAAAAGTATGTTGGCTGTAAAGGTAATATGGAAAAGATTCTTCAGAATCTTATCAAGCTTCAAAGAGTTATAATAGGAAGCCAGATTGCAGAATATCAAGGAGTGAATTCATGGAGATATTCAAAATGAGAAAGGAATTCTATAGATTGGAAATTAAGAAACGATTTCCTTCGGTGCAATTACTGCAATTATATCGGGTCTACCCAGGTTAGATTGCACCTGGAATATTGTGCAGAGGCTGAGTTTCCTTACCTAAAGAAGGATATACTTGTGATGGAGGAGATGGATTGAAGGTTCACTAGATTCCTGGGATTGGGAGGGATTGTCCTATAAGGAGAGGTTAAACAAACTGAATTTAGAAGAATGAGAGGTGACTTAATTGAAACATGCAAAATTTTTACAAGCAAGCCCTCCCAGCGTATTTGCAGTGATGACTGTTTCCACCCAGTAGAGGATCCAGAACCAGGCGATCACAGTCTCATAATAAGGGCTTGGTGATTCAGGATTGAGATAAGAAAACATTTCTTCATCCTGAGGGAAATAAATCTTTGGAATTCCCTGGCCATAACGGCTTTGGAGGCTCAGTTAATTAGTATATTAAAGACAGAGACTGATAGATTTTTGGATATAAAGGATTATGAATTTAGTGTAGGAAAGTGGCATAATCTTACAGGTTTAAGGGGCTGAATGGCCAATTCACATTTTTATTTCTAATGCATAAGTGATGAAATCTAAAGCACCTTAAATTCAGAGTGAAGGTATTTAAGAGTGGAATCTGGAAACACAGAAAGGTTAGTGGAAACCAGAATATTTCTCCTTATGCTCCCTCCCTCCTGACCCCTACCAGAAGGCTTTGGGTGTTTCATTAATTGCAGTTTTTAACATGGAAATTAATTTTTTACATTGGGCTAAGAAATCAGGTGAAGTGGAGAGGGTATGAGCGAACAGAATTGAGGAAAAGAACACCTCTTATTTAATTGAATGATGGAACAAGCTTCTAGGGCTAAATGGCATGCTCCTGCTTCCTTAGTTATAGAATTTGTTCACAGTGATGTTGCAATGTAACAGTTTTCAGTCTTGTTACCCACTGCCACAGAGCTTATTCAGTCTGTAAAGATTTGCATTGCTATCACTTTGCAAAACAATCATTATTTATTTATTTAAGGTTGTTCAGAATTTCATCACCATGAGAACATACCTAATTATACATTCTGCCTAAATCATTTAATATTGCAAATGATTTCACAAATCTTCTTTCTATATACAGACTTTTATAGCAAACTCTATTGATGAAAAGTATCTATATACATTATGTATAATAATTGTATAATTTGCTTTGCACATAAAATTTATTATCAACCAGACTGAATTACTATATATCATCCAGACTTGAAATGCTAAAATAAAGTCAAGGCACTATAGTAAATGAAATTTCATTCAGTTATGACACTTTTAATTATGAAAGGCAGGGTATTCAAGAGAGAGAGAGAGAGAGCCCAGACACTTTCAGAAGAGAACAGAACATTATGGACATGAAAAAAGACCTCAACATGTTTTTTTTATGGTTATAGATAAACAAATCTTAGTTTGTTGATTGGCTGCTTTTCAAAGGTCATTCAGGGTTGAACTTCCAAATCTCATTAAGTTTCATGTAGGAGAAGGTCTTTTTCATTATTACAGTGCTGAAGTCTGTATCCCTGAAGCTAATTGCAAGGTACTGCTGCAGATTTCTAATTGTTTGCTATCAAAATAGCTGTGTAAGCTTGATTAACAGTGTTCAGCAACATTCATAATAGTCCTACCCTGTTCCTGCATAAAATAGAAACTGGGGGGAAAATCAATAAGATTTAATAAGATCAGGAACAATCACTTACGGTAGTACATCAATCACACAAAGTAATAGCTGCAGGATTTGATAGGGTCCTGAACTGCCTGAGAGATTCATAACCGGTACTCGTTAATGATTTGTTCATTTGCATTTTATCAATTCAGTTGGAGCTGACAAGCAGAAGGGGCAATTAGGTAATGTGTTTGCTTAAACTCATCAAATTCTGCAATTAAAAGAGAAACAGGTAGCACCAAACAGTTTGTCAGTTAGTTACAAGCAACAATTCGAATAATGTCCAGAAGCTGTGTTGCCAAACGTCCTGCATTTTACCTTATTTTGGTTTGTTCCAGCATGTAAATGTTAACGTGCTCTTTCTGCAGAAAGTAAAAATAGAAACCCTTATAAGCAACCAACACCATTAAAATGTCATTTTACTTTTGAGTAAATATATGCATGCTTCTCTGGTTTTGTTTTCCAACTTTCAGAATGAACTACTGGCCATCATTTACCTACAATTTCAAAAATAATATACATTTATATTAACTGCAGTTGTGAACTACTGCAGCAGACTATTGCTTCTTGCCAGTTAAATGACCATTGCATGTACCTTTTACCAGCCTAAGGCACCAAATATGACCACAAATGCAGTCGATATTTGTTTTGTTTTATATATATTAACAAAAGTTTTTTTTAAAATGTGCAGTCCTCAAATTCATTTGGGAAAATTGTGCATTGCAACATCAGTAGTATGTCATCCAATGTTCACTGACATACCTCATGGTCACGTTAGTAATATCAGATATGGTTGTGGATGGCAACAAAAAACGCAGAAATAGGGTATTTCAGCAGACCATTCAGCCCATTAGAATGGATAGGATCCTTCTTCTCATAAAGTCATTGTTTCAATTCTCACGCTGAAAATTACCAACTGAAAATCTGGATATTGTTCAATTCACTTTTCATCGAGGGAAAGAAGAACAAATCAAAATACAAAAGTGGTGCTATTGCCAGGCCATTCTATCCAATTGTAATGTACTCACAGAAACTATTGTCTTTGAAGAAGTGATGAGGAGAGTTTGTTTTTTCTTGTTTCTTTCAAATAATTTCATTTCAGCCAATTTCCTAACAATTCAGAAGACATTTAGATGAGAGGTCATTGAAAGAGTCACTGCGATGGCCTGTTTCTGGATTTTCTCACAGATTACCCACAGCCGTTCTTGCAAATGACTTCATGTGTGACACTTCATATACTGTACGATTAACATCCTCTCTATAATGGGGCACCAAAAACCATAATTACAATCTAACCTATACTTTGCAAGTTTTTATCATACCTCAGTATATTTTTCATCTATGCTGCCATATAATTAATTTCTGATATATTTACACTTACAACTATCAGTACTCACAAAATTGTGCAACTGCATCCCTAGGTTTTCTTTTATCCACTTCCTTCAAAGTTTTTAACAGAGACTCCTATTCTGTGTGATAGATGGTCTTAATCAGAGTCTCAATCCATTTTGATGTTGTGCCTCATCAGCAAACTGCTGGCAAGTTGAAGGTGTAAGACAAAGATTCTGAGATAGCTCCCACTCCTGGATTCCCAAAATATTGGACAGTTTGGTCTGTGCCAGGGTCTGGAGAAAGCAAGGTCCATGGAGCTATCATGGGAAGTGGGAGTCTGGTCTTCCTGAAACCTTTAGTAGTTTTTCTTGCTTCCTACGCCTGTTTTTTTGGAAATTTTTCTAATTACATTCCTGGGGCTTAAATCCCAGTTATTAATATGCACCAGAAATAGAACTCTATTGTAATTCATTTGCAAACCTCTCCAGTCCAAAAAAGCACCAAAAATCCTTGTTTAGTGACAAATAACCATTGTTCACCAGCTACCACATGCATTTGTCAGAGTGAGGTCTTGGTCCAGGATGACTGGAGACCAAGCTTTGCTGCAGGCACATATATACCCATATCGAAACATGCACTGTAGATGGCTTCTCCTACAGCTTTTCTCTGATGTTGACCTGAACCTATGTAGGTAGAGAAAATCAGGTCAGGCTCACAAAGTAACTCAACTCAAAATACTTCCAGGAAGTTGTTTAAAACTTGACCAAACTCTACAAATAAACTAATATATGTATATGCAAACACTACAAATAATATGACATAAGATGCTATGTGGAATTACCAGAGGTATAGTATAAAATATCACAAATGTTTTACTCTAAGAGGGCCTTTGTATTCTGCACCTTACACAGCTTTAACCCTTAACTGCATCTCCTGGCATTTCACTCTTTCCTTTTTGGTGGTCAATAAATCCTGTGTGTAGTTCCTTTCTAAGACACCCTTTAACACTAATCATTATTTATCCTTTAACTCTGGATGATTTTAGACAGAACTCACCGTGGCAAACACTCAGGATATTCTGTCTATGTTTCTTTGCAAGCTCTCTCCTGAGATTTCCCCTGATATTTACACTTGAGTACAGAGCTAGACACACTGGAGTCACCTTGTTACTTATATGATGACTTGTTACTTTGGACATATTATCACATAGCAGGGATCCAGAAGGAAAACTTGAGTTTGCATAAACAAATATTTAAGGATTTCCTTTTCAGCTCACAGTCTGTTTGAAAAGTTCAGTTTTGTCACTGAATTATCAACTTTTGGTTAGGAATTCCAGTCAATTTTTTTTTGGTCATTTCTTTTGTTCACCATGCCTTCTCGCGGAAGGCACCTCACTACGTCACATATGCGTGCGCATTGTACCTTATGTTGTCCACCCATGTTGTAATTTGCACCATTTGCTTCAGCACAGTCAGCACAGTTTTATCGTGAGTGAAGATAGGTGCCAAATTTGGGCAATGACAACCTCCAGATTGGCTCACTGAAGAAGTCAGATATTCAACCACCATGTGTCCCATGGCATTGTGTGTTGTAGAATAGGCCCTTCCCATTCCACCTCCTGCCCCTGTAGGGATAGAGGAGGTTGTGAGTTGGAGATGCATGGAAGAACTTGTAAAAAATTCCTATCACAAGGGACAAGGTTTTAGAAAAACTCTCTGGACTAAAGGCAGACAAGTCACCAGGACCCAGTGGCCTGCACCCAAGGGTTTTAAAGGAAGTGTCTGCAGAGATAGTGAATGTGTTGATAGAATTTTTTAAATCTTCCAGGAGGCTAGCTATGAATCGGAAAACAGCAAATTTGACTCCCTTGTTCAAGAAGGAAAACAAAAGGTAGGAAACTATAGGACAGTTAGTTTAATATATATTGTTGGCAAGATGCTGAAGTCAATAATCTAAGAAGAAATTGCTAATTATTTAGGAAAGCACAATATTATCAAACCAAGTCAACATGGTTTCATGAAAGGCAAACCATATTTGACAAACTTGCTTGAGGTTTTGAGGATGTAACAAGCAGAGGAGGGCCAAATACCAACTCCAAAGTATGCCACTAATTACATCCTCCAACCTGAAAAAGATCCATCTATCACAGCTCTCTGTTCTCTATGTGATAATTAGTTTTCAAACCATAATATCACACTTCCTCCAACACCATGAGCTCTTAACTTATGCACCAGCTTTTTATGTGGAACTTTGTCAAATGCTTCTCAGAAGTCCAAGTATACAGGTTCCCACATTTACCAGCATTTGCGGCATTGACATTTGTATGCCATTTGACAACACTGTTTATGTCCAGCAGCCTCAGTGTGCCAGCATACCATATGAATGGCAGTGTCAGCAATAATTTAGGTCTATTGTCTTCTGCTCCAACCTGAAAATGGACCTTCAGCTGCAAAGATTTGGACAACATTGTTCTGCTGTTTTAGATTGTGTGTGAGCAACTTTCTTAAGAGCTGCAGGCTGCTAATTTCAACAGTGTGTCAACCTTGCTTTGTGACATGCTCTGTGAAAAAGCTTGATCACAATACTAAGGCTCACAAGTTACTTTAAACATTCTGGAAACAGCCTTATTCACTTTGGTGGTGTTGCCTGTCCTTTGGAGATTAGATCCATACTTGGAGTTCTGATCAATCAGATCAAGGCAGATGTTGCTTCTACTATGTTACACTGGACCTCAGATGTGGACCAAGATCTATTATTAAAGTGGTAAAATCAGGACTTTTAGAAAATCAGATGGCAATAAAGTAGAATCATCACAGTTTTATGAAAGAGAAATTGCACTTGATAAATTTCCAAGAGTTCTCTGAGGATGTAATAAACAGGGTGGATAAAGGTGACCTGGGAGATATAGTGTATTTGGATTTCAGAAAGTGTTTGATAAAGTGCCAAATAAAAGGTTACTGCACAAGATATGTGCACATGGAGTTAAGGGTAATGTATTGACATGGATAAGAGAGTGGTTTGTATAAAGGGACTGAGTTTGGTCATGATACAAAAATAGCTGGGTTAGCAAGTTGTGAGTAGGACAGAAAGAGTTTGAAAGGGATATAGCTATTTTGAGCACTTGGTAGCTAAACACAATAAAATGTGGAAAAATGTGAGTTTATCCATCTTGGAGTTTGGACATTGTCCCTGTGCCTGAGTTTCCCCCAAGTGCTCCTGATTCCTCTCACATCCCAAAGATGTGATGTTAGTTTAGTTGGCTTCTGTAAGTTAACCTAGTGTGGGTATGTGTCTAAAGAAGCAAAGGGGAGTGTGAGAGAGAATAGGTTGCAGAGTTGCAGGGAAATAAAATGGAATTACGCTGCTAGAAATTGGGATTAATACAATGGGCTGAATGGCCTCCTTCTGAGTCATAACAGGTAAGTATATTGCAAGATGCATCAAGCATAAAAGTGTGGAGGTTTTGATACAAATTTACAGGGTTCTGGTGAGACTGCACCTGGAGGACTGCATGCAGATTTGGTCTCTGTATAGAAGAGAATCATTGCATTGGAAGCAGGGCAGAGGAAGTTCATCAGCTTGATTTCTGGGATAAAGGGGCTGATATTTGAAGAGAGGTTGAGCAGGTTGGGCCGATACACATTGGAGTTCAGAACATAGAACAGAGAACAGTACAGCACAGGAACAGGCCCTTTGGCATACTATGTTGTGCCGGAAAAAGCAATAAGTGGGGATATGAGGGTATGAAGAGGATATAAGTGGGGATATGAAATATGAGGGTAAACTAGCCAATAATATAAAAGAAGTCTTTTATATATATTAAGTGTAAAAGAGAGGCAAGAGTGGACATTGGACCACTGGAAAATGACACTGGAGAAGTAGAAATTGGGAACAAAGAAATGGCGGAGGAACTGAATAGGTACTTTGCATCAGTTTTCACAGTGGAAGACACCAGCAACATGCCAGAACTCAAAAGAGTCAGGGGGCAGAGGTGGGTGTAGTGGTCATTACTAAAGAGAAGGTGCTGGGGAAACTGAAAGGTCTGAAGGTGGATAAGTCAGCTGGACCAGATGGACTACACCCCAGAATCCTAAAAGAGGTAGCTGAAGAAATTGTGGAGGCATTAGTAGTGAACTTTCAAGAATCACTGGAGTTAGGCAGGGCCTCCGAGGACTGGAAAATTGCATTGATAACACGCTTATTTAAGAAGGGAGGGAGGTAAAAGTCAGGAAATTATAGACCGGTTAGCCTGACCTCAGCGGTTGGTTTTAGAGTCCATTATTCAGGATAAAATTTCGGAGTACTTGGAAGTACCTGATAAAATAGGGTGAAGTCAGCACAGTTTTGTTAAGGGGAGATCTTGCCTGACTAATCTGTTGGAAATCTTTGAGGAGATATCAAGCAGGTTGGACAAAGGAGAGTCAGTGGGTGTTATTTACTTGAATTTTCGAAAGGCCTTTGACAAGGTGTCGCACACAAGGCTGCTAAACAAGGTAAGAGCCCATGGTGTTGGAGACAAGGTACTAGCGTGGAGAGAAGATTAGCTAACTGGCAGAAGTCATACAGTGGGTATGAAGGGGTCCTTTACAGGATGGCTGCCGGTGACTCTTGGAGTTCCACAGGGGTCAGTGTTCGAACCATAACTTTGCACTTTATATGTTAGTGATCTGGATGAAGGAACTGATGGCACTGGGGCCAATTTTACAGATGATACAAATAGGTGGAGGGACAGGTAGTGTTGCAGAGGCAGGGATTCTGCAGAGGGATTTGGACAGGTTAGGAGAGTGAGTAAAGAAGTGGCACAAGGAATACAGCGTAGGGGAGCATCAGGTTATGCACTTTGGTAGGAAGAATAAAGGTTTAGACTATTTTCTAAATGGGGAGAGAATTCAGAGATCAGAGGTGCAAAGGGAGTTGGGAGTCCCAGTTCAGGATTCCCTTGAGGTTAACTTGCAAGTTGAGTTGGTAGTAAGGAAGGCAAATGCAATGCTAGCATTCATTTTGATAGGACTCGAATATAAAAGCAAAGATGTACTGCTGAGCTTTTATAAGGTGTTGGTCAGACCAAATTTGGAACATTGTGAGCAATTTTGGTCCCTGTATCTAAGGAAAGAGGTGCTGACCCTGGAGAGGGTCCAGAGAAGAATGAAGGGCTTGACCGAAGAGGAGCATTTGATGTCTCTGAGCCTGAACTCAGTGGAGTTCAGAAGGGTGAGGGGGGATCTCATTGAAACCTACTGAACACTGAAAGGGCTGGATAGCTGGACATGGAGAGGATGTCTCCATTAGTAGGAGAATCTGGGATCTGAGGACACAGCCTTAGAATAAAGGGACATCCCTTTAGAACTGAGATGAGGAGAGATGTCTTCTGCCAGAGGGTAGTGAATCTGTGGAACTCATTGCCACAGAGGGCTGTGGAGTCCAAGTCACTGGCTGTATTTAAGGTAGAGATTGATAGGTTCTTAACTGGTAAGAGGGTTAAGGGATACAAGGAGAAGTTGGGAGAATGGGGTTGAGAGACAAGAAAATCAGCTACGATTAATGGCAGAGCAGAATCAATGGGCTGAATGGCCTAATTCAGCTCCTATTCTGCTCCTAATTAAGCTAATCACATCTAATCCCCTCTGCCTGCACATAGTCCATATCCTTTCATTCTCTGCATGTTCACATGCCTATCGAAGAGCCTCTTAAACACCTCTATCATATCTGCCTCCACCACCACCCCTGGCAGCACATTCCAGGCACCCACCACTCTGTGTAAAAAATCTTGCCCCACACATCTCTTTTGAACTTTTCCCCTCTCAGTTTAAATGCGTGCCCTCTAGTATGAGACATTTTGACCTTCGGAAAGAGATACCAGCTGTCTACTCTGTCTTTGCCTCTCATAAGTCTATAAACTATCAGGTCTCCGCTCAGCCTCCGCCATTCTGGAGTAAACAACTCTAATTCATCCAACCTTTCCTAATAGCACATGCCCTCTAATCCAGGCAACATCTTGGTAAATCTCTTCTGCACCCTCTCCAAAGCCTCCACATCATTCCTATTAATGGGGCGTCCATAATTGAACGCAATGCTCCAGATGCAGCCTAACCAGAGTTTTATAAAACTGCAACATTACTTCTTGACTCTTGAACTCAATGCCTCGACTAAAAAAGGCAAGCATTCCATACACCTTCTTTACCACCCTATCAACTTATGCAGCCACTTTCAGGGAGCTATGGACTTGGACCCCAAGATCCCTCTGTAGATCAGTGCTGTTAAATGTCCTGCCATTAACTGTGTACTTTACATTGGATATCCCAAAGTGCAACACCTCACACTTGGCCAGATTAAATTCAATCTGCCATTTCTCCATCCATATCTGCAATGGATCTATAAGCCACTGTATCCTTTGGCAATCTTCTACACTATCCACAACACCACCAATCTTTGTGTCAGGTGCAAACTCACCCATCCACCCAGCAGATGTCCCAGTATGGATCCCTACGGAATACCACTACTCACGGATCTCCAGCTAGAATAGGATACATCGACCACTACCCTATTTCTTTTATGGTCAAGCCAATTCCGGATCTAAGCAGCCAAGTCACCGTAGATCCCATGGACCTTAATCATCTGGATGAGGCTACCATGAGGGACCTTGTTGACTGCCTTACTAAAATCCATGTAAACAACATCCATTGTTCTATCTTCATCGATCACCTTGGTTACCTCTTCAAAAAATCTGAATCAAGTTAGTAAGACATGACTAGCACCGCAGAAAGCCATGCTGACTTATCCACCTTAATATTCTTCAAGAGACCCAACACTACCTCTTTCAATATCTCAAAATGCCCTGGCATATTATCATCCTCCACACTGATCTCACTATCCTCCATATACTTCTCTTTGGTGAACACCGATGTGAACTACTCATTTAGGACCTCAGCCACATCCTCCGCCTTCAAGCACATGTTCCCTCCTTTATCCTTCAGTGGTCCTACCCTCTCTCTAGTTATCCTCTTGCTTTTGATGAATGTATAGAATGCCTTGAGATTCTCTTTATTCCTGCTTGTCAATTTTCCTAATTCCCTTCTTGAGTTCTTTTCTGGCTTCTTTATATTTCTCAAGGGTTCTATTCAATTTTAGCTTGCTAAACCTTACATATGCTTCCTTTTCCTTCTTGACTAAATACATAGCTTCTCTCATCGTCCAAGGTTCCTTTGTCTTACCAAGGTTCCTTACTTCTTACTGGAATATACCAGTCCTGTACTCTCTGCAGTTGCTCTTTAAGCAACCTCCACATGTCAGATATGAACTTGCCCAAAAACAGTTGTTCCTAATTAACCCTCCCTAGCTCCTGCTTAATATTCTCATAATTTGCCCTCCTCCAATTTAATACTTTCCTGCAAGGTCTATTCTTGTCTTTATTCATAGTTACCTTAAAACTTAGGGAACTGTGATCACTGTTTCCTAAATGTTCTCCCACTGAAAAGTCAGTCACCTGGCCAGGCAGTACAGCCCCTCCTCTAGTTGGATTATCCACTCACTGTTTTAAGAAACTCTCCTGGATGCACCTAACAAATTCTACCCTGTCTACCCCTTTTGCGCCAGCAATCCGGGTTCAATTCCCGCTGCTGTCCGTAAGGAGCTTGTACCTTCTCCCCGTGTCTGCATGGGTTTTCTCCCACACTCCAAAGACATATGGGTTAGGAAGTTGTGGGCGTGCTATTTTGGTGCCGGAAGCGTGGTGACACTTGTGGACTGCCCCCAGAACACTCTACACAAAAGGTGCATTTCACTGTGTGTTTTGATGTACATGTGACCAATAAAGATATATCATCATCATCATCATCATCATCATATATAAGTAAGTCCAAGTCTATGCTAGGGAAGTTGGTCACCTACTACAACAACACTGTTTTTGCACTTTTCCCTAATCTGCCTGCATACCTGTTCCTCAATGTCCCAGTGTCTATTGGGGGGTGTGGTTTGTAGTTTAATACCATCAGAGTGATTGCACCTTTCTTATTTTTGAATTCCACCCATATTGACTCAATGGATAAGTTCTCAATTATGTCCCCTCTAAGTACAGCTACAATATTGTCCCTGATTAGTAGTGCAACACCTCCCTTTCTTTTACCTCCCTCATACCACCAACATAGAATGCCCACAACTTCCTAACCCGTATGGCCTCCCATATTCCAAAGATGAACGGGTTAGGAAGTTGTGGGCATGCTATGTTGGCATGGGAAGCATGGTGACACTTGTGGGCTGCCCCCAGAACACTCTACGCAAAAGATGCATTTCACTGTGTGTTTCGATGTACATGTGACTAATAAAGAAATCTTGTCTGATCTATCTCTTCCAAAACATTGAAACACTGGAACATTAATCAGCCAGTCCTGTCCCTCTCTCAACCAAGTCTCTGTAATGGTCACAACATCATAATTCCATTTATTGATCCATGTTCTGAGTTCATTTCCCTTACCCTTAATACTCCTTGCATTAAAATAAACACACTTCAACCCTTCCGTCCCACTGTGTATGTTTATTTACCTTGCTCCTGTCTGTCCTTTCTTACAGACTTAATCATCATGACATCTACCTTTCCCTCGAACACTCCACTTTCTGACCTGGTGCTTTGGCTCCCATTCAATTCTGTATCAACTTGCAGTTTCCCATCTGCCCTCCTGCTACTTTGGATCCCACTGCCCCTGACAATCAGTGGAAGGAGATGCTTTCTTCTTGAAACATGGAGGTTTTGTAAGGGATTGCCATCAACTCCCCTCCCCCCCTCCCCCCCCCCCCAACTCATCCATACACTAGAGGCAATTTACAGTGGCTAAGTAACCCACCAACCTGAAAACCCTTGGGATATGTATTCAGCAGCTCCATTAAGTGCATCCTTATCCAGCTGTAACGGAGAGGGGGGAAGGGTAGGGGGTTTGCTGGTGAGGTGGTGGGGAGCATAGCCTGCTCAGTTCCCTGCTCTGGATGATCTGAGCTGAGCCAGAGTAGTCCCTGTCATAGAACGCTCCACCTGCACTGTGTAGGTGCAGACTGTACCATGGGGAAACATAGTGAGGACTGGTTACAGCTGAGACAACGGGTGACAACTAGGAATAAGCTGGAGGTCACTTTGCTGCAGATCAGTGTGATGCTGAACAGTGAAAGCTAGGGATCCATGTTTCCTAATGAAGATGCATTCACAATGTAATGTCAGACCTCTGCATTCACCATGTGACTGTTGCTCCATGTAGGTCACTATTCTTTCCATGGACAAAGACATTTCAAACTCTTGTGACATTTTATGACAGTTTGCTTGGGACAGACTCCTCCATTAACTACAACCATCCAAAGTGGGGCTGAGATTTCCCCCCTCCCTCCCCATTAAGTGGTAAATTCTTTCCCCTGCTCCAGAAGAATCCTATTGGCTGACAGTCCCTGGGGCAAGAGATCTGTGCAGACCTTGGTCCTTTCTGTGTCCTTCATCTGTGGATCCACCATCTGTTCATGCTCACATGATATGTAAGTCAGCGGATAAAAATCTAACTACGTGCCTTAGTGGACCTACTGAGCCTGGTGTACAATGTGCATGAGTCTGGTTATGCCACACTCTCAGCAGATTGACCTTCTCTGAGGACCCAACTATGATCTAGACCATCTCCGACAAGAGGTGCTTGAAGGCCTGTAGGAAACAAAACTCAGAAGTGAGTGCTGCCTAGGGAAGAATGCTTGAACTTATCTTTAAGTGAGATCATATTTCACACCAAGACAACAGACGTTAACATTGGATGTAATATTTGATTCCGTCACCATATGGTAGGGATGCCTCCATCTGCCGTGTCTGATGGACAGCCTTGCCAATGATTTCTGGCAGTGTCCCCCTGTGCTTTAGTTGTGAAATGGCTGGAGGGACATCTCCAATTCTCTGCCTTTCCCCAGTTGCTCTTCTGCAAAAATAGTCCTGCAATGGCATGTTTAATTGGATATATAAAGGGCACTTCTGAGGGAGAAGCATGACATCCCACATCAAAGACAACTGGTTGGAAAGATGGAAGAAGTGCATGGACAGAGAGGACTGGATAGCAGAGGCGGCTGAATGTATTATCATTCTCTTTTCTAGACCTGCTGAGGTCATTGAACTGCTTTCCTTATTATATCTTGATCTATGTTTCCATTTCTGACCTCTTATACCTTTTCCCACCACAACATCTTGGCAATCCATCCACCATTTTGGCAATCCAGCTGACTTTGCTTTCCAGTGATAGTAAACAGTCTCGTTATCCCCTCTCAGTAATGGATGTTCTGTACCATAGATTAGGCAGATGGTTAGAGGTATGTTTGTTGATTGCTGAAAAGTCCATTTCTCAGGTCACGGACTCTTTGAGAGACAACATAGATGCTGGAGAATGGATTGTCTGACTAAATCTCTCCTGTGTGGTGTCCAGAAATTGCATTTCTGCTATTTTTTCTGCCTCCAAGACAGTTGGAGGGATATTCCTTGCTCAGAAAGTATTGTCCTTTGCCTTGTCCTGGACTGAACTCCATTCAGACTGAAAAAGCACCAGTCTTCCCAATGTAGAGGATTAAGTCCAGGCACTATTGTGTTTGAGAGAAACTTATTGGAAATGTGGAATATAATTCCAAGCATTTTACCCCAATCATCATCGTACCCATTTATGCTCACTTATCAGTATACCCAGAAATCATGAAGTCATGTAATCGCTCATTTAGAAAGCCCCTGACAGACACTTGCTGCTGAGTTTCCTCCGTGGTTCCAGATACCTTTTCCACCATCATTGCATCAGTGTACTGAATTTCAGTAGTTTAGTAGTACAAGCAGCCTCTACCATCTTGCCCTTTCAGTTCATGCAATGGACAGTGACTTCTGACCTTTAACTTCTTCCATCTGCAGTTACCTTATGTTCAGTTAAATACATTTATCATTTGAGTCTGATGGTGTAATTAAACCATATTTAGAGAAGCTGATTAATTAATTTGATATTACATTTAAAACAGCAGTATGGTTCCACTAAAGAGCTGTTATTTTTAAAGCAGCTCTTCATCCTAGCCCCTTACTTAACCTGAGTTGCTTCAAGCATTGGTGCTATGTGATACCACCATTGTTGGCTCACATCTTAGAGGCAATGTCTGAGCTTGTGTGCAGAATTGCACAGCCATTATATTCTTTTGTTCTTAAAAGCAATGTACCGATATGAAAAGGATGACATCCTTTCTGCCTGACCAAAACATCTTCCTTGCTATTTACTGTTGCACTACAGTAATGATATCTGATTTTTTTTCTACCAATAAGCTCTAGGTCCCTGGATATGCCAGCATTGGGGATTGACTTAATGGGGCTGGGAGCTGGTGGTAAATATTTCTGTATCTATGCAGCTGTAGAAGAATATGTAAATTCATTATTATTGACCTTAACGTGTAAAAGGCATTTTTCTCGGATGATCCATTTTGTAGAGGTAGGAAGGCTCGGAGGAGTAATAAATATAGAAATTCTGCCTATTAATACTTCTGCTCACATGCATTTCCTTGCTTCATTTTTTGTTAAAATATCAAAGGGAAGTACAACCCTTGATAACTATGCCGTGAATTCCAGACAGCTCTTGAGCCAGTGACTTCAATGGACAGGAAAATCAGACATAATGGACCAGCAGTTTGTAATCACTAGTTTATTGCAGAAAACCAAACTAAAAATTACCCCCATTGTTACTGCATGTTCAGAATTAAGTCTTGGACCCCTCCCCCAATCCCCCAACCAGTGTTTTATATAAAAAAACATCCATTAATTTTAAACTCATACAAGCCGGGGTGATTTCAGGTTGTGATATGCGGGTTGCTAAGCAACAGAGCGTACAGCTTGTGACAGTGGCGCTGCCCACTCCAATTGTTGACAATGAGGATGTGGACATGGTTTCCAGCAGTTTGAAATGTGCCTCTCATGCTTTTGTTACTGATTTGGTCCTTGTGTTTAATGTGTGCTCCAATGTAGTTTGGGCGGTAATTGATATATCCGTTAATGATTTTAACAAGTGGCTAAAATGTTTCCAGTCAGTGCATGTATTATCTCACAACTAGCAAAGACTAGCCTACTATTTAGCCCTTTACCTTTTCTCTATGTAGTAGAGTGTATAATATAGTTCATTTTCTGAACAATTACAGTGATGGATGGTTAATTGAGTCACACTAAGGTACCATATGTGATACCAATGACCTGAACGTCACTGGTCAGATTAAAGTATCACAATTTCTGAAAGACTGTTGTCATCTTATATTCAGGACAAGATCAGAAGGTTTATCTAGGTGCTCGTGGGTTTCCTTTGTTTAAAGAAAAAAAATACTTATCAAAATGAACATAATGGGTCATCAATTCTTGTAGCAACATTTATTTTGTCTGTTTTGTTATTTGTTGGCCCATTTGGCAGAATATGTTAATAAATCTAATTTTCACCATTCTAAATGTTTAGTTGGAGTGTGCAAACAGCAGCATATGTATATTGTTGTGTATTTACAATTGACTGATCTGATATTCGTATATTCGTACAAGGAGGATAATGAATAATGGACTATGTGGAATGATAAGTATTTCTACAAGTGAGCTGGCTGAATAATTCACCAACAGTGAAGTGAATTTTAATTAGCTCATGAGGGAAAGTATGGCAAGTAGACTGTCGTTTATTGTTCTGGTAATACAATTTATTTAAAATATGTAATGTTTTGGCCAGCTAATTTATTTAAATTACATTAAGTAATGTTAATAAATGTTATAAGAAGCGCATAGGACTATTAGAACTGATTGCCATATTGGAAAATTCACATTTTCCCAAGGTGGTTTAATCACCCTAATATTCTAATAAAGCAGGGTATTTGTTGTATATGGAACAAAGAGGGTCAAATCAACCACAAATCTGAGACAACCATCTTTCCCTGTATTTTTAAATATCATTGTTTGGTTTCTGTCTGAATGCTTTGACACGTACTCATTGTGGGTGGCCAATGTGCCCCAGTGCGTCCCTTTTTGGATTCCATTTAGAAATTCATCCTCAGAGCTTGTGTTAAATTTCTATACCTGGTAGCCTCTGAGGATAGTATTCTGTTTCCTGAATTTATTTCCATTGAAGACAATGGAACTGAATTTCAGAAGTAGAGTACAATCCACAGTGCACAATTAGCATGGACGACCAAGGACAAATTTCAAATGTGACTATTTTGTACTCTGTTATTTATTATATTAAACTGAAGTCACTTCATTCACAACAGCTGAATCCTATCACCAGGAGCAGTGAAAGACAGGAGGATATGGCATTGGATAATTACATTTTGGGGGGAAAAAATGATCAACTGAAAACCATAAACTACATAAATGAAAAAAGCCAAGAAAATAAAAGAAAAGGAATTCAAGGGTAAAATGAATATGAACAGCAATAGAATAAAAGTTATGAAAGCATGTATACAGTTTAAAACATAGCTTGTAGGTACAGATATTTTTACATTAGGTAACTAAAGATAAAAAGAATCCAACGTTCCTCCTTGCTAAAGAGAGCAGGTATCTGCCCACCAGCTGGAAATCAGGTGTAACGTGGATCTATTAGGATCTCCTTCTTGATTTTTTTTTACCTCTGTTACCTAGAAATTGGATTCCACCCTTCTTTGATTTGATAAGCATGTGCTGCATATTGTGTTGATACTCAACTGGATCCACCCCACAAAGAGAATCATGTAATTGACCAACAGAGTCAAAGACAAAGTCAAGTTTATTGTCATATTCACAAGTACATGTATTCACAGGTGCAATGAAAAACTTACTTGCAGCAACATCACAGGCACAGAGCATCAGATACACAACATTCACAAAAAAAAATGAAACATAATTTATACACAATTTTTAACAGAAATAACACAATTAGCACAAAAAAAGTCCATTATTGAGTAAAGTGGTCATAGTGTTGCTATACTGAGGTAGTGATTAAGGTTGTGTAGGTTGGTTCAAGAGCTAAATGGTTGAAAGGAAGTAGCTGTTCCAGTGCATAGCACAGACCATAACAATGTGCCACGCTGGTCTGCACCCAAACTCATGTGCCGAAGTGGGACCTAAACAATGCCTAATGGGAGCAGCGTGAAGAGCTCCCAACCATATGTCTAGGCTATGCTGATCACTGGGAAGGCTGTTAGATCTTAAAGGACCATTCCCCACGGCAGTCACAGAACAACTACATAGAAGTCTAAAATGGAGGTGAGGGAAAACATAGGGAAAGGGAAGATAAGATAATCTTCCGCATGTGTATGAATTGCAATGATTAGTGAGACAAAGCCAACAGAATTCAGTTCTGAAGTGAATTGTATGAAAAGGCTGGTCCAGCCAATGAGGAGACTTCCATTTTCTTGAGCACTGAAAATGGAGGCTGGCAGATGCTGTGTGCAAGACATTAATTCCAGATGAACATCCTTTAATTGACATCTCATTGGCAATCTCAGCTCAATGGGCTCCTAGATTATCTTGAGAGTGTTCAATGAAGGATGTGGGATTCACCCTAAAGTTCCAATTTATGTTGAAAAGGGAGGAAATGTGTGCTGTGTGACTTTTGACATCATTAGGTGCACAGCTAATGCTAATGTGTAGAAGTGCCTGGGACAATCTGCCATTGAACAGAAGCAAGTAGAAGCAAGAAGGCCATTTGCTTTCTCAAATCTGCCCCACCTTTCAACATGATCATGGCTGATCTGGCCCAGCCTACGTATCCTCTTCTGTGCCAGTTCCCCATAGCACTCAACTCCCCGCTCTTTCAAAAGTGTATCTCCCTGCACCTTAAGTGCCCCCAGTGATCAGGGTAGTGAATTTCAGAGATTCACTGCCCCTTGCAAGAAGAAATTTCTATACTCCTTGGTTTTAAATGATCACCCCCTTATCCTGTAATTATATCCCCTCATTAGAGACTCCCCCAGTCATGGATACATCTCAACATATACCCTGTCATGTCCCCTTATATATTTCAATAAGATTACCCCTCATTCTTCTAGACTCGAAAGAGTACAGATCCAAGTTTCTCATGACAGGACATGATTTCACCTGGACATAATTGCCAGCATGACCTATGCTTGGTTGAATCCACAACAAAAAAGGAACTTAGCGATGCATTTTCTAGAATTATGCATTTTCCATGGAAAAAGGAATAAGGAACCTTCCGTGAAACACCAACTCCACATCGAGCAGTCATATTCAGGTAATCCCTGTCTATGCTGGGAAAGTTTTCATGTGCAGGCTCAGAGGTTTTTTAGTGGATCTCTCACCAGCTTTGTCTGAGTACCAGAGAACACGTCCTTCTTAGGTCATGTCATATTTCAATTTTTATAAAAGGCATGTATCCCGGCTATTGGATTACTGTCCAGGTGGTGAAGTGAAAACCTTCCCCAAGGCATGGGTTCTCCTGAGACTTTGCCAAATGGCTCTGAATATCTAGGAGACAAATCTGTGTGCTAACTTTAGAAACATACCAGTACAGAATTGTGTATACAAACGCAAGGTTAAATGAGGAAGTGAATCCTGTGAAGGTTACAAAATCAAGAGCTGTTTAGTTACAATAATTCGGCATTAAAAGCTTGACGATTAAAAAGTTTGCATCTGAAAACAGTGTCTGAGATTGATAGAAATTGGTAAGATTAATTTAGATTTAGAGTCCTTAGAGGTTTGACAAGTTAACAGCATAGAGACCCTGCTGTTATCTATTGAGCAGATTAAAGTATCCATGCTTCTGGTTAGTGATATTTCCAGAATTAATATAACCTTACTATGAAATGGGATAGATATACTGTATAGGTTTCATTATCCTACCCCTGGGCAGATGATGCTTGCCTTTCTGAGACGTCAAAACAAGGAATCTATATAAGCAGAGGTACCTCCCCACCCCATTCTGCCTTTTGCAGGGACTACTCTCTCCGCAACTCCCTAGTTCACTCCTCTCCCCCTCCCCCCGCCCATCCTGCTCCCACCCCGGGAACTTTCCACTGCCCCCGCCATAGGTGCAACACCTGCCCCTACACCACCTCCATCACCTTCATCCAGGGATCCAGACAGTCCTTTCAGGTGAGACAGAGATTCACCTGCACCTCCCTTAATATCATCTACTGCATTCAGTGCTCCAAGTGTGGTCTCCCCTACCTTGGTGAGATCAAACGCAGACTAGATGACAGTTTCGCGGAACACCTGCGCTCTGTCTGTAACCGTGATCTGCATCTCCCCGTTGCCAGTCACTTCAACTCCCCCTCCCACACTATCACAGATATGTCAGTCCTCGGCCTCCTCCACTGCCGGGAGAATTCCAAGCACAAACTGGAGGAACAGCACCTCATTTTCCGTCTTCGAAACCTTGCAGCCTAACAGCATGAACATTGAATTCTCCCACTTTAAGTAAGCACCACTCCCTTCCCCACAACCACCCCCCCCCACCATGCTTCTTTTCTTCCCTTTCCTAGCCTATTTATCTTTTTTCTACCCCCTTTTTTTTCCCTTTCTCTCCTTACCTTTGACCCATCCCCCAGTGAATCTGCTCTCCCCTCCTCCCCGTACCTGCCTATCACTATCTTTTCCATGCATCTACCTATCACCACCTTGTACCCACCCCACCTCCCCTCTTTTGTCCACCTATCACTGCTCTGCTTTTCCCTCCTATATATTGGGCTTCCCCTTTTCCTGTCTTCAGTCCTGAAGAAGGGTCCTGACCCGAAACATTGACCGCCTGCTTTTCTCCATAGATGCTGCCTGGCCTGCTTAGTTCCTCCAGCATCATAGTGTTTTTCAGCAGAGGTACTATCTGTGCACTCTGCGTAACTTGCCCCAGGGTAAATTCTCTCCACATGCTGGTAACTGTGTGAAATAACTAGTTTAAATTTCAACTCCTTTTATATTGATGACTTTCCAAGTAACCTGTAACCACCTGCCTGTGTGTGAATAGTACAGTCACAGAACCTCCTGCAACATTCCCCATTCGGTCAAAAATGAACTTCTAGATCAGACACCAGGACTGATGCAAGGTTTCGACCTGAAACATCAACAGTTCCTTTACCCCCACAAATGCTGCTCGACCCACTGAGTTTCTCCAGCAGGTCGTTTGTTGCTCCAGATACCAGCATCTGCAGTCTCTTGTGTCTACGAGGTGTTCTACCCTTCTGCGGAAAAGGCAATTGCAAAAACTGCCAAAATAACTAGAAGTATGAATCAAAGACTTCAATGTCAAAAATACAATCTTATATAACATGAATGCCTGAAGAAATCATCAGAAAATAACTGTGTAGGAAGATTCCAGCCCTTTTGGAGTCAATCATTCTTGATCCTCTTACTGATCACCAAATCAATGAAACTCCAGCACCAAGACAAACAGGTTATTTATTTAATCCCTGCATTCTCAGATCATTACAAATAATAGGTCATCCAGGGGCTTCAAGATAGAGCAGGACACACTTATATCTCCTCTTCTCAAGCCATCTTCATGTCCACCAACTGGGTTTTCAGTCCATAGCAAGAAATGTTTTGTTTAATTAAGCCGTTATGGTTCATATAACATTAGCCCTTCCCTTTCCCAGCATCCAGTCTGACAATTGACTTTATTTTTGCAACATATCTGGGGTAATTCTTCTTGCGCTTCTCCTGGACTAGTCCTGTACAAAAGTTGTAGAAAGATTTTCCTTTGCTCCCAAAAGTGAATGTAACAAATAGAATTTTGCCTTGATTACTTTTGTTTTTATTGCTGAGATCAGCATGTTGGGGTTGTGATTCTCAAGGGCAGCTTTTAGAAAAGTGACCCCTGATAATATCAGTGCTGCTGCAATTGCACATTTAAGCACGATGTTGAAATTGTCACCAATGGGAAGCTTCCAATGCTCAGTTAGTTGGTATAATCATAAACATTGAAGAGTATCACAGGCCAAAGATGTCTTTCATTCAGTTTTGATTGACTGGTTTGATTAAACCATTGGTAATGTTATATTTTCCATATTCTAAGTCTTGTCTCCAATCTGGTTCCACTGTGATAGAGAGCTGAGTGGGGCAGGGACTCTTCAACTGATTATGCAGTCCTCTGAGAAAGCTCAGCATCTGTTTCAGGCACTGTCATCTGAGGTTGCTTCCCAGAAAAACAAATCTGAATTTCAAAATTCCTAGGCCAATTTGAAGCTTTGAGCTGGAGTAGGTGCAGTAAATTTTCTAGCTATTTCTGGAATAATTGCTTTGCATGACTGAAGCCAATAATTTGATATTAAACAAAGATGTTCAGCCTGAAGTACAGAGCAGATTACCCATCTGAGCTTTCTCCTGAGACCCCCTATCACAGAAGCCAGTCTTCAGCCAATTCCAGTCACTTTGTATGATATCAAAAAACAATGGAGAGCACAGGATACAGAAAAGGCAATGGGATGGGACAACCTCCAAGCTACAATAATGATGACCTGCACTCTAGAAATCACTGTCTTTTGGCCAAGCTGCTCCAGTACAGTTACAACACAGACAACTAACATTAATCTGGGAAATTTCCCTAAACCCTGTTCACAAAAGGCAGGACAGATCCAATCTGACTAACACCAACTAATCAGACTAACTCAAATATCAGCAGAGTGCTGGAAATGGTCATCAGCAGTACTATCAAGCAGCATTTACTCACCAACGACCTCCAATGCCAATTTGGGTTTTGCCAGGAGCACTCGGCTCCAGACCTCATCACAGCCTTGATCCAAAGATTGGTATTGGTTTATTATTGTTACTTGCATCGAGGTACAGTGAAAAACTTGTCTTGCATACCGATCATACAGATCAATTCACAGTGCAGATACATTGAGTTAGTACAGAGTGCATTGAGGTAGTACAGGGTGAAAAACAATAACAGAATACAGAGTAAGGTGTCACAGATACAGGGAAGTGCATTGCGGGTAGACAATAAGGTCAAACAAGGTAGATTGTGAGGTCAAGAGTCCATCTTGTCATATAAGGGAACCATTCAATAGTCTTATCACAGTGGAATAGAAGCTGTCCTTGAGCCTAGTGGTATGTGCCCTCAGGCTCCTCTATCTTCTACCTGATGTGAGAGGAGAGAAGAGAGAGTGACCCGGGTGGGTGGGATCTTTGATTATGCTGGCTGCTACACCAAGGCAGCGAGAGGTATAGACAGAGTCCATGGAGGGGAGGCTGGTTTCTGTGACGCACTGGGCTGTGTCCACAACTCTCTGCAGTTTCTTGCGGTCCTGGGCAGAGCAATTGCCATACCAAGCCCTGATGCATCCAGATGGGATGCTTTCTATGGTGCATCGATAAAAACTGGTGACTGTCAAATGGGACATGCCAAATTTCTTTAGACTCCTGAGCAAGTAGAGGCGCTGGTGAGCTTTCTTTGCCATGGCGTCTACGTGATTGGACCAGGACAGACTATTGGTGATGTTCACTCCTAGGAACTTGAAGATGAACAAAGAGTTGAATTTCAGAGGTGGGGTGAGAGGACTACTCTTGACACCAATGCTGCATTTGACCCAGTCTGGTAACAAGGCACCCTGGTAAAACTGCAGTCAATGGTCATCAAAGGGAAAACATTCTAGTGGTTGGAATTGTACCTTGCACAAAGGCTGATGGTTGTAAATATTGGAGATAAATCTCCCCATTCCCAGGTCATTAATGCAGGAGTTCCTGAGGCCAGTGTGAATCATTAAGCTTCAAAACCTGGGCCTCTGTACCTCCCTCTGGATCCTCGACTTCATTTTTGAGAGACCTCAGACAGTGTGGATCGGTAGTAACATCTCCTCCTCGCTGACAATCAACACAGGCGCACCTCAAGGATGTGTGCTTAGCCGACTGCTCTACTCTCTCTGCACTTATGACTGTGTGATTAGGCACAGCTCAAATGCCATTTCTAAATTCGCCAATGAAACCACTGTTGTTGGCAGAATCTCAGATGGCGATGAGGAGGCATACAGGAGTGAGATGGTTGGTTGAGTGGTGTCGCAACAACAACCTCACACTCAATGTCAGCAAGGCCAAGAAATTGCTTGTAGACTTCAGGAAAAGGGAAGTTGGGAGAACACACACCAGTCTTCATTGAGGGGTCAGCGGTGGAAAGGGTGAGCAGCTTCAAGTTCCTGGACATCAAAAATTCAGAGGATCTATCTTGGGCCCAACACATTGATGCAATCACGAAAGCAGCACACCAGCAGCTCTACTTCATTAGGAGTTTGAGGAGATTTGGTATGTCACCAAAGACTCTTGAAAATTTCTACAGGTGTACGGTGGAGAACATTCTGACTGGTTGCATCACCGCCTGGTATGGAGGCTCCAATGTGCAGGATCGAAAGAGGCTGCAGAGGGTTGCAGACTCAGCCAGCTCCATCACAGGCACAACCCTCCCCTCCATCAAGGACATCTTCAAGAGGTGGTGCCTTAAGAAGGCGGCATCCATCATTAAGGACCCTCACAATCTGGAACATGCCCTCTTATGACTACCATCAGAGAGGAGGTACAGGAGCCTGAAGACCCACACTCAATGTTTCAGGAACAGCTTATTCCCCTCCACCATCAGATTCCTGTACGGTCCATGAACCCATGAAAACTACCTCGTTATTCCTCTTCTGCATTGTTTATTTATTTTTGTAACGTAGTAATTTTTATGTTTTTATGTCTTGCACTTACTGCTGCCACAACACAACAAATGTTACAACCTTTGTCAGTGATAACAAACCTGATTCTGATTCTGATTCTTCAGCTACTTCATCAGTGACCCTCCTTTCATTATATGGTTAGAAGTAGGAATATTTGCTGATGATTATACAATGTTATATGTCACATACAACGCCTCAGCAACATTCATGCATAGACTGATAAAAGAAACAACTCAACACCTTTTCAAGGGTACTTAAGGATGGGTTATAACTATTGGTCTTGCCAGTGATGCCCAGATCCCAAGAATGTATTTAACAAATGGCTGCTTCATTGGTACCCCATCCACACTAAACACTTATTCCCTCTACTCACTGGCACATTGTGAAGAGTATCTACAGAATGCTCTGCTGTTACTCATCCAGGCTGCTACAACAACACCCCTCAAACCCACAATCTCCATCACCAAGAGGTACAAGGGTTTTTAGGTACATTGGAACCTTACCACTTGCAGGTTCCCCTCCAAGTCCAATACTATCCTGATCTGGAAATGAAACACTGTTCCTTTGTCATCACTGGGTCTATAACCTGGATCTCCCTACCCAGCAGTACCTTCACCAGGACCGCAGTGGTTCTAAAAAGCCAGATTGCCTCCATCTTCTTAAGGGCAATTAGGGATGAGCAATAAATGCTGGCATTGCTTGCAAAACCTGCATTCTGAAAAACAATGTAATAAAAAATAAAATTTACTATGCAGGGATGTGGCCACTCATTGTACTAGATGAGAACTTCCTCAGAATGGCTTACTAACTGGGCTCATCATCTGTCTGTCTTCTAATCACACTGTTACCTTGAGCAGGCTCCTGGTGAGCGGGTTCCTGATGAGTCTGCATTTGGAAAATTGTGTACAAGTCTGGCCGGTCCACCTGAGGAAGTCTATACATGTGATATAGGGATTGCACTGAATGTTCACTGGATCGATTGCTGAGATAGTGGGTTTGTCATATGAGGACAGGTTAAGCGGACTGGGTTTACAGTCATTAGAGTTTAGAGGAATAGGAGGAGGTCCCTCTGAAATGTTTAAAATTATTACAGGACTTGACATGGTGGATATGGGGTTGATGTTTCCATTCACTGAGGTGTCTAGAAATAGGGGTCACAATTAAAAAATAAAGGGCCTGACATTCATGACAGAGATAAGAAGACATTACTTCACCCAGGGCATGGGGAATCTTTGGAATTCTTTGCCCAAGAGGGCTGTAGAGACTAAATCACTGAGTACCTTCAAGTACAGATGTTAAGATATTGAGGGAATGAAGGGGTTAGTGCAGGAGAGTGGTACTGAGGTAAAAATTAGGCATCTAATTGAAAGGTACAAGAGGCACAAGGGTCTGAGTAGACTGCTCCTGCTTCTATTTCTGATATTCTTATCTCGAGCATCATCATTAATTCTTACAGCCCGCCCTGCCACTCTGTCAGTGTCCTCACTTTTGCCTGTCAGATAGTTAGCCAGTCCAGATCGCTGCCACCAGTGTGAGACAGTGTTGTCTGAAGTCCTGCTTTCTATGCCTAGAGCTGTATCCATCTGCAGTTTCCTGCATTGGAAACCCATGGTTGTCCCATGGACTAGTACTGCCTCAGAGCACTAGGAAGGGAGAAAGCACAGCGAAGCTCAAAGGAATTACACAAGCGTGCTCCTTTATGCTTGCAAGCATTTTTAGCATGATTTTATTTATAAATTATTTTATTATTTCTTTTAACTTTTGCATTGTGGCCAAAAGGTGATATGATGAGCATTAACAGAGAAAAAGTAAAACATGAGATGGGGTTGGGACTGGGGAAGTGGGTCTGAGGCTATTGGTTTCACATGAATTACTTCACATATCCCAGGAAGATAAAGGCTGACTGGGTTGCTGTGCAACCTCCTCCTCTTTTTTTTAATAATAAACGTTTATTCGCTAAAAGCACTACAAAAGACAACCAGTGTCAATACACGACATCTAATACAGAAAAGAAGAAACTACGCAACAACATACTATGGTAGAGAATGCAAACTAATACTAACGAAACACACACGCAACACTACACCCGTCAACGTGACATGCGACACTTCAAATAAGAATCGCGTTCGTACCGTCCACGACACACGCGATCTCCTGAGGGGCCCACCGAGCGCGGAACTTGGCTAGGGTGCCTGCGGAAACCGCGTGCTCCCTCTCTAAACGCACCCACGCGCGCACGTAAGCGCGGAAGACGGGCAGGCAGGCCGACCTGCCGGTACCCTCGGCCGCCCGCCACCGCGTCCCGTGGATGGCCAGCTTGGCCAGGCCCAGCAGGAGACCCACCAGGAGATCCGCCGCGCACCCCTCCCCGCGCCGCACTGGGTGCCCATAGACCAACAGCGCCGGGCTGAAGTGCAACCAGAACTTCAGTAGCAGCCCCCACAGATACTCAAAGAGGGGCAGCAACCTCTCGCACTCCGCGTACGCGTGGTACACTGTCTCCTCCCAGCCACAGAAGTGACAGGCGGCTGGGGTGTCGGTGAACCAGCTCAAGAATCGGTTGCACGGCAGAGGCCCGGTGCAACACCCTCCACCCCAGGTCCCCGATGTACAGTGGGAGGACTCCCACGTAGAGAGACCCCACCGGGGACCGCCCTCGCCGCCCGCCAGCAAGACAGACCACCACGGCGTGTCCGGCTGGCAGACCAGGGCGAAGAAGTGAAAGGTGTGCAACCTCCTCCTCTTCCACACCATCCCACACTTCCCTCTTTTCGTGGTTGAACTGTTATTTGCGGTTTCTACTCTTTAGCCCTCTGTTCCAAATGGAAAGTCACTGGTACTCTCACATCTGGGAGCAATGGTTGGATTTGAAACCTCCATGTTGGCAAAATATTTTTTAACCCATGCTATACCACATTCTATGGACTTTTCAAATTCAAATCAACTAAATCATCTAAAAAATACAGCAAAAGATAATGTAACTCAATTATCAATTATTCTGGAAGTTGAGATAAAAACAGGAGATCCTGGAAATATTCAGCAAGTTGGGCAGCATCTGTGAAAAGGGAAACAGAGTTAATGTTTCAGGTCAGAGACCTTTCATCAGAACTGAGAAAAAAAGACAACAAGTTAGTTTTCAGTTGTAGAGAAGTTGGGGAGAAGGTGAGTAGAAGCAAAGGAATATCTTTGATAGGGTGAGGCTAAAAAAGTTAACGGTGACACTGGAGTGGGATGGCAGGGGCAGGGTTGATGAGGTGGGGAGATGTGTGATGGACAGGGTCCTTTCCTGCTGCTTAATGTGTATCCACCTGTGCAAGGTTAAAAGTGAATTTTAGCTATAGCAAAGTACAGCAAAATGTCTGCTCTGATAATTATTCTGAATCTTTCTTCCAAGCACATTATTCCTTATTCACACCCATGCACATCAATAATTCAGAGTTTCTCTCCTGAGTTTCTACAAAGGGAGGGAAAGCAACATATAGGTGATACTTAACCCATGTGTCTACAGGTTTTTGTGTAGGATTTTGTGGTTTTCTTTCATACCTGCCACCCAAGTTCAGCTATGACCAAGTTTAGTATCCTTCATCACTATTATACATGTTCTTTGAATGTTCTCGGCAGATTCCCTGCCAGCAAGATAAATTCAGCTGAATCCAACTGTTAAAAAGTAAATGAGTAATTGGAAGATCAGCTTGCACAGACAACAGTGAAATGGTTAGAAGTAAATACAGGTGTGCACACAAAATGTAAGTGTAACCTTCGATTTTTTAAAAATTAAATAATGTTAGCACCTTAGTCAAAAACTCTTCTGCCACTAGCATCTGGTCTTGTTTGCTGCTACTCCTCACTGAGACTGGTATAACTTGAGTTTCCAATGAAGTAAATAAAGTAGACTGGCATTCGCTCAGCCTTCAGTTCAAGAGAGTCGTGTGGAAATGAAGTGACTTGTAGGCACACTGCTTTATGTTTTGGGATTGGATGAAATGGGGAAAGCAAAAGGACTGAGGATATTTACCCCGGACGTTCACTGGACAGGGTAAAACTATGGTAAAGCAGAGTTAAAGAGAGAAAAAATCAGATATTAAAAAATAAGATATAAGAAAAAAATAAAAATAAGTTATCTCAGCTCATGACATTTCTAAAATGTATCGGACTTACTTGGTGGGCACCATGGTTGGTATGGAAGAGATGGGCTGAAGGGCCTCTTTCCCTGCTGTATGACTCTATGATTCTATGATGTCTCTCAAGACTAACATATCTCAAAGTAGACCTCGAATCAACAGACCTCAAACTATCACATCTTAAGCTATCAGAGCTCAACCTGTTAGATCATAATGATCACATCTAAAAGATATCACAAGATATTTTCACGTTCAGTGTGGTCCTTGCCCATTATATACATCATCTGAATTTCTTTTCCATTAACGTTAATGAAATGGAAGCGTAACAGGCAAGATCTGCCACCAACAGTTTACTGCTCTCTCTGACAGTGACAATCACGTGCCTTAAATGACTACAATCGGTTAAGTTAAGCATTTTAAGTTTGTTGAACTTAAGTTCAGTTAAGATCCATCCTCATTCAGTTAAAAATGCCAGGAGTTTTCAAATTCCTATTGTCCAGATTTCATGCATGGTGTGCCCCCAATTGGAGATTGTCAATTATATGACTTACAAAACTTTGCTCTTGGAAAATTATCACTCTCTAAGTCAGAAATTTCCACTGCCAAAATTAGTGAGATTAGACTTACATTGTAATAAATTAAATAAGCAGATACTTTTTGACCCTTAATGCAAATAATGTTCAGCCAACTAACAAGGAGTCTGATTTGGGGGATTTTTTGGATCACTTTGGTTGGTTATTGTAATGGAAATTGGACGTGTTTGGCTAAGGCTGTCAGATGACAGCTGGCAGTAGTCTCAATATTGTCTGTGTACATATTACAGCCCCATGAGTAGTCAGAAACCACAGGGGGGACCAGATAAATATCTCACTCTCACTCCCTGGCACGCCGTCCTCTCACTTGTACATTCACAGAGCGTTGGTGCTCTCAGGCTTTGCTGGGATATTTGATCACCTTCTGGGTTTGTGGGTGACATACTGTCTTTGCCATACAGCCACTCAGCCCACCAATGTAGGTACAGTTAGTCACTATACCTGCAAGTTATGCTACATATCCACATTGCCCCATTGAATAGTGCAGGTTGAATCACCTAGTTAAATGGCTGTTCAGTTTTGGAACAGTGCCAATGAAGGTGCGGAAATGAAGTTACCTGGGAAACTCCCATGTATGTTCGAGTAGATGCCAGTGACAATTTTAGGCCCAGGTAAGCTTCTGAGAGGGAAGTGAAAGAGGTGCTGAGGGAAGAGATTATTTCATTCCAATCATTCACAATACCCTTTCATTGTGCTCCTTTTATGTAAGAATCACAAGCATGATTATATCTATGGATGGCAGTTTGGAAGTGCACTGAATCACTGGGTAACTGAAACCAATATACTTTTACAACAATGCAAAGAAATTGAAAACAGTATCAGGAAGCTCATCTTCAGGTCTCGATGGAAGCTGTTTTTTAAAGCATGTTTTGCATGCTTTTTTAAAATTTCATTGTATTACCTGAGAAGACATTTTGGTTTCTCACCTGAACAGCAATGGGACAAAATTTGCTTCTACTGTTCACATTTGCTGCACATGTTTCACTTTCCCACCCTCCCCACACCCAACTTACTTTCTCCAGATGTGGAAGAGTGATCTCAAATGGTCCTGGAGCCAAGCAGGGAGACTCTGAGAGGGGATGGGCCCTCAAACAATGGCCAGAGCATGCTCTGCTCTTAACCTCAGCTCCATCCTATCAGAAACACCAGCCAGCCATCAAAGACATCAATATTTCTGAATAGAATCAACTAAAGGCACTTAAGAGCATTTTCAAATAAATTGTGGAGAATCTCAGCAAGCTCCTGCTCTGCCCTTAGACTCCATTACAGCTGAGAAATTGCCAGAAGAACTCAGCTAGCAGGTTCAAGACTTACATAGCAAATTCAAGGCCAATATTTTAGTTAGACAGTGCCTGGGTTCTTATTACATTTATATGTTAAAAGATTATCACCTTGCTATTGATTGCAAACAATTGGTTTTATTGTTAGGAGTTTATGATAATGTTTGCTGGTTTTGGGGGAGTAAAAGCAACATTTAATGAATTTATTACTGAATCACTTTAAGCTTCAGTGTGGAACTAGTGATAACAAGACTACATTTCTTTCAGTTTTGGAATGAAAAATTGTTTTATGATAGAGAGATCAAGTCTCATTCCATTTTGATTTACTTACTTTCATCAATGCTTTCTTTGGCACTTAAATTGGCACTGAAATTTTATTACCTTAACCATAGCAACTGCAGGAAGCTGTATTTTAAGGCACAGTTGGGTACCTGGGAAATCTGAGTGGCAGATAATATACATTGCAATTCGTTCTCATTCATTTATTTTTTTAAGTCTTTCACATGCAAAGGATATTTTTAAAAGTAATTTTAAACCTTTGAGTTACTGATGTTTTAAAATTAGAAAACCCGGTGCATGCTTTCATGGCCCCATGCTGAATTAACAGAAGTGAGTAAATGTCTTCAAGTAAATGTTGGTCAACAATTCATTATCAATATTAATGACATTATTTCTATTCTGGTCAGAGAAAGCTATAATACAAAACAGACAAATCCTGAGCAGTGTACTTGAAAACAGCTTTGTGCCCCATGAGATCCAACAGTGCAGGAAATCACAGAGCAGCCTTTTAACTTACTGCACCAATGTAGAGGGCCTCCATTCTGCTGCTGAATATATCCATGAACGATTCCACAGCTGTGGCAAGCAGTTTGCAGTGACAGAGAAGGTTATGCTGGTTCCCATTTCAATCATACACCTTCCACTAACCACCTTTGGGAGACGCACCTCTCCTTTCTCAGTTGAGGCTGACCAGCTCTGGAAGAAGGACAATCACATGCTGATGAGACTGAGTTACAAAAGTGGTTCAGACACCCTGAAGATTGGATTTCCTGAGTGAAGCAAGTCCCCCCGCCTCCATCTCCCCAATATATCCTTCACATGAAGATCAACCATTGTGTCCCACACATGAATGACATGAAGTACATAGTGTCTCCTTACTGATTGTAACAGGTACTTGCTGAGCTTGCTTGTTTCATTCAATATCTTCCTTCTTTCTTCTGCATGCAAGTCAATTATTCCTAATGGTTAAAACAGACCACTGTGAATTTGCTTGGTGGATTTATAGTTCATCTTTTAAAATGCATCTATCATTTTACTTCATTCTTCCCTCTCTTCTCCCCAAGTTTCCCTCCATCACCATTTAAAAGATTTTTCTCTCTTGTTTCCAACAGCAGTTGTGAAATTTTGCCAATACTGCTTCAGGGACAGTTTACACAATGCTGCATTCCTTCAGATCTGGGTGACTAACCCCTGCCTCAGTTCATAAACTGAGTAAAGACCATACTGCTCTACTATGCTGTGGAAGAGGTGAAAACCTTAGTAACGCTTTGATTGAAGCTTTGTCACTGATTATATATAACTAAAAACAATCAAAAATGCAAACAATACATTTTCCTTATTCAATTTTCTGAGCATGGTCACTTGTGAATGTACCTGTATGTGCTGCCCATCGATAACTGCCCTTGAGAAGGTGATGGAAGAATTTTAAATTCCAGACTATTAACTGTATTTAAATTCCACAGCAGGATTTGAACTCTCATCTGTGGATGGTTTGTCAAAGCCTCTCTGCTGGTAGTCTGATGAGTTAATCACTGCACTAATAATCCTAAACAGTATCATCATCAGGACATTTATCGATGATTACGTTTCCTCATTTTCATTGTCAGAGGAAGAGACAGTCTGTCCCCACATGCAGTAAGACCTGGACAATATTCAGGCTTGGTCCAATAATTGGCAGCTGTTGTTTGCAATACACTCCCATCAACTCACAGGGACTAGTCAGGAGAATGTTGAAGTAGACTTCACTTATCTGAATGAATCTTCTTCTGAGGCAGTCTCTCTGTATTGAGAATGACCTGCTATCACTCCGGTTATGAGGGCTCTGAGGTGATTTTTGAGGCTGTTGTGGGGACTGCAGACTCTTTCACGGATATGGCAGGTGTCTGATGATGTGGATGGTTTATGAGATGGTGTATTCCTTTCGTTGCTTACAAGGGTTTCTGTGTGCTCCCAATGCATGGGCTCAAGGTTTTCAATACTGTCCTGATTGTTCCTTCCATTTTGACTGGTTTGGGAAAGAAATTCCCAGAGATAAGTGGGGATGTTGCATTTCTTCAAGGAAGCATTGTGCACATCTATGAATCTTTTTCTCTGTTGGCTTAGTAATCTCTTGCCATGACAGCTCAAAATGGAATGTCTATTTTGTGAGTTTGGTGTTGAGCATTTGAGTGGTGTGGCCTGCCAAACATAACTGACTATATATAGGGCCTCCATGCTTGGTATGTTAGTCTGGAACAGGATGCTGATATTGATCAGTGGATTTGGGGAATTTTGCAGAGAGGGCTGGTGGTATTTTTGCAGTGTCTTGGCATGCCTGCTGTAAGTACTCCAGGGCTCATAAGCATCTTAGAGGCCAGGGATCATTGCTACCTCATAGACAATGAGTTTTTTACCAAGTTTGAGGGCTGGATCTTTAAGGAATTGAAGGCAGCGTTGAATTTCATCATCAATGTCTGCCTTGCCGAGAGATGGCTCCTAACAAATGGGAAGTGTACCTATATTTTCAAAGTTAAAGTTAAAGTTGAGTTTATTGCCATATGCACAAGTAAATGTAGGCACAGGTGCCATGGAAAACTTACTTGCAGCAGTATCACATACCATCAGATAAGCAGCATTCACAAGAAAAACGTAAATTAAATATAAAATATACACAATTTTTACAAGAAAGAACACAATGAGAACAAAAAAAGACCATTGTAGTGCAAAGTGATCAAAGAGGTCCAGTGCTACTATCCTGAGGTAGTGATTTGTGTCAGTTGGTTCAAGGACTCCATGGATGAAGAGAAGTAGCTCTTCCTGAAACTGGTGGTGTGGGACTTCAGGCTTCTGTACCTCCTGCCCAATGGTAGCTCTGAGAAGATGGCATGCCCCGGATGGTGGGGATCTTTGATGATAGATGTTGCCTTCTTGAGGCAGCGCCTCATGTAGATATTACCAATGGTGGGAAGGGATGTATCTGTGATGCTTTGGGCTGAGTCCACTACTCTCTGCTGCTATTTATGTTCCTGCGCATTCGAACTGCCATACTAGACTATGATGTGACCAGTAGGATACTTTCAACGGTGCATCTGTAGGAGTTTGTTAGAGTGTTCAGTGATATGCTGAACATCTTTAACCTACTAAGAAAGTAAATACACTGGCTTCCTTCCTTCCTTCAGAAGGTAATGTGGTGAAACAGGAGCAGATTGATGGTGAATTTTTGACTTATTGATGTTGAGTGCCAGTGCAGTTTAACGGCAAAGGTTTGGATAACCTTGGTTCTGGAGTGCAAATGTCTTAGGTTGAAAAGTTTCCCATTAATTCTGAATATTAGCACCAATCCTGCAGGAATTTTGTTGGAAGCGAGGTAAAGAATATGATAAGAAAGATTGAGAATAATAGTGCAGGACAATAACTCAACCTCATTGTCAGCAGCCTTCATTCAGATTGGCTCTGTTTTAGACCAGTTGTTTTATTTTAATATTCATTTTTGGGATTTGCCCTTGACAGGGTAGTGGTGAGATGCTTTCTTGCATCATTGTACATATTTGGTGAAGTTACTCCCACAGTAATGTTGAGAAAGGAGTTCAGGATTTAGATCCAGTAAGGACATATTTCCATGTCTGGAAGGTGATGGTTTTGGAGGGTAATCTGCAGGTGGTGATATCACCATGCACTTGCAGGCTTGTCCTTGTCCTTCTCGGTGGTAGAGGTCTCAAGTTTGGGAGGTACTGTCAGAATAGATTCGGGGTGAGTAAATGCAATGGATTTTGTAGATGGTATACACTACAACCACTGTGCATTAGTGGTGAAGGGAATGAATACTTCAGGAGATTGGTAGGATGCTAGTCAAGCAGGTTGCTTTGTTCTGGATAGTGTTGGGTATCCTGTAAGTTATTGTCTGTGCACTCATCCAGGTAAGTGGAGAGAATTGAATCACATTCCTGACTTGTGCTTTGTAGATGGTGGGAAAGCTTTAGAGTGTCAGAACGTGAAGCACTCATCTCAGGATACTAAGCTTCTGTCTTGCTTTTATAGTCACTATATTTATGTGGCTGGGGTCCAATTGTGTTTCTATTCTATAGTAACCAACAGGATGTTGATGGTGGGAGACTCAGTGATGGTACTGCCATTGAATGTCAAATGTAACTGATTGCACTCTATCTTGCTGGAGATGGTCATTGCCTGGCACTTTTGTAGTGTGAATGTTACTTGCCAACTATCAGCCCATGCTTGAATGTGGTCTAGACCTTGCTGAATGCAGATATGGACCAGTTCATTAGAAGCCAGTAACAGGTGCCAGTGCTTGGCCAGTGGTGTTGCTATGAAATTCTGTGGTTGTCCCTCTGAAACAAAATGTTTGCTATTACAAGATGGAGCTCCAAGAATTTTATCAAGAGTTGGCCTCCCTACTCCTCCCTTGCTAATCACACCTTACCAGAGTGTTGTGTTCCTTCCCACCCTGATGTTGAAGTGACCCAGAAGGATCAGTTTGGGATGTGGACAAGGAATTTTTCCAAAAGGTCCTCCTTGGCCCAAAGTGAAGCTTCTAGGGTTGTAGAGTATGCACTGATGTTAATAATGTGTTGCTTCCATGTTAGAGAGAAGTGAAGGGTTCTGAAGCATTCATTACTTTTGCAGGGGAGTTACTGACTCAACGGATTGGCTTATTCTTGATGGTGAAGCTGACTTTGTGAAGGTGGTGTTCCTCTTCTGGTTTGCAGCTCCAGAAGAAGCTAAATCCACTCTTGTTCATTAAACTGGCCATTTCTTGCCCGTTATGTGTCACTCAGTGAGGTGACATCAATGTCAAAGTATCCCAGTATTCCTGACCTATGACAGAGGAGTAGTGTTTATACCAGTCACTGTGGGCATTGCCCATGAGGTCCTTGATCCTGAACTTCATACTGTGAAGTGAAAGTTGCCGGTGTGTAGTTTCTTTTAACATTACCAGCTATCACATGGCCTAACAACATTCTAGATTCTGGCTCCAGCCACGGTCCTAACCATGTTCCCGACCCCCAGATCCAGTCGCACATCTAATCACTTTCCCAGCTCCATCTAGTGACACAACCTTGAATGAATACCTTTGCAATGATACTCAAGAAGCCTAACGTTATCCAGGATAAAGCAGGCTGCTTGTTGGCAGCTTATCCACTCAATCCCTGGCCTCAGTGCACACCTCTACAAGATGCAATGCCTGGGCCAATCAATAAAATCTTATAAACTTGCAGCTTCTCTCACCCAGAAAGATGTGGATACGGGAAGCATAGGTATACCATCACCTGCAAACTCATTACATGTCACGCACCACTCTAACATGGAGATATGTTGTTGTTTATTGATTGCCACAAGGTCGATCCTGGATCTGTTTATCTGACAGCACTGTGGGAGTGCTTTCAATACTTAGATTCCATTGGTACAGAAAAGCAACTCACTACCATCTTCACAAATAAACGTCTGCTTTGCCAGCGATGCTCATCTTCCATGAATGAATGTCAAGGAGTCATCTTCCATCTGACATTCTCATGCGTACTTTCCATGAACTCATCCCACCCACCTTTATACCCTTCTGTAACACTAACACCACTTTACTGAAGCTCTGTTCTTATGGTCCTGATATCATTCCCCTGTAGGCCCACCATGATGTCTGTCATTTCGGTAGCCAGTTGCACTCAACTTCCTTCCTGAACTATTCTACCTTTTAACCTTTTGTGGACCTTCAAGATCCTGCAGAAAACCAGCCTTCCTGGCTAAGGCTTAGATTGATTCTTTTAATTATTTGGGTTGCTGTTTGAGTTTCTTCATGTATCTGCATAGCTTCCTGGATTGTTTTCCTTTGTTTAAGTCACTATTTAAATTCAAGTTGTGTAAGAGGTGAAGATTCAAATTGGTTGAAAAAGAATTGTAAATATCAGGAAGTCCATTGCGGAGAATGATCAATTAACTTCTTTGTGAAGTAGTGAAGGCAAATACATTGGAGTCTGTTAAGAGGCACTTGGAAACTATATTGGGCAGTACGGTAGACTCCTGAAGATAAATGAGATAGAATGGACCATAGAGCTCTCTCTTTAGTATTCATCCTGTGACCTATAGAGGCTTTTTCTGCACTGAACAGGCATGAATTGTGTCTTCCTTATCTATGCCTGTGAAATATAGCAGAATCCTGTACGTATTGCTTTTCCTGTCAAGTCCAAACTAGAAAAAATTGGCACAAGGCCACAGGGCAATAGTCAGATCCATAGTTTATAGCACTGGGTCACATGTTGAATGCCTGACCTATCACTAATTAAGCTATTAATTATTATAAAAGCAGCAGAATTCGTGTTTCATTTGGGAATAGTCAGCAAAAGGGATTTCAAAACATATAAGTGAAGCAACTATTTAGCTCCTTGAGCCTTATCTGCCATTCAGCAAGATCATAGCTGGTCTGTGTCCTTTGCCCCATATCAATTAATACTTTCGATTAACAAAGGTCTGTCAATCCCCAATTTAAATTTAACAATTAACCCAATATACATTGTATTTGGTGAGAGTTCCAAAGCTCTCCCAGCCATTGTGTGTAGAAATGTTTCCTAACATCTCTATAACTTTTAATCAATTGCTTAGTTATTTGTTTTATTATTGTCACATGTACAATGAAAAACTGCATGCCATCCACACAGATCATTTCATCACATCAGTACATCAAGGAGGTACAAGGGAAAAGCAAAAACAGAATGCAGAATATAGTGTTACAGTTACAGAGAAAGTGCAGAGCAGGTAGACAATAAGATGCAAGGCCATGGCGAGGTAAATTGTGAGGTCAAGAGTTCATCTTATTGTACAAGAGGTCCATTCAGTAATCTTTAACGGGGGATAGTAGCTGTCCTTGAGCCTGGTTGTATGTGGTTTCAGGGTTTTATATCTTCTGCCTGATGGGAGGGGGGTGAAGAGAGAGTGGCTGGGGTGAGAGGGGTCTTTGATTATGTTGGCTGTTTTACTGAGGCAGTGAGATGCAAAATGCTCCTAATCCCAGATCCCTAACCAATGGAAATAGTTTTCCTCTGTCAGCTTGCCTTCATTTCTTGAAAAGTTAAAGAAGTTGAACCTTTTAAATGCCATCAAATACAATCAAAAAATGCTAGTACCATATCCTCCATTGGGTTAGTGCATCTCAGGCACTCCAGTTGGTTCCTCTGTCCTTTGGCTATCACCTTCTTCTGCAAGGAAGAGGGTAATGTGTCAGTATTTTGGTGAATATAGTTGTTGTAGCTGGATATCTTGCACTGGTGCAAACCAAGAGGTGTGGGTATGAGGCTAACATCAGTGCTATGTGTGTGAGAGTGTGAAGAAACCTATGTTTGGTATGTCCTGATAACAGAGATTGTTGGTGACTGACTGATGGGATAGTACTGTTTCAAACAGTGTCAGAAGCTAATGATGCAGATGGTAGGATATGGCCTTTTGTTGACCTTAATGTCTCAAGTTAGGCCTTCAAGCCTCTTGGGACATTGCATCCATGTTTCAGGGCTGAATTCCTGACATTGACCTCCACAGTCAACTATTCCCATTAGATCCTCAGCAAAGATTTAGGGAGAGCCCATTTGGTTCCCTATAGAAACAGGCCATTTCTCTTTTTGCCTCCTCAGCCAGGACTTCAAGGTCACTGTCGAAAAAACAGGTATATGCAATCTCCTTTGATCAACTTGTTGATAATTGTTGCCATTGGTCTTTGCTGGACCACATAATCTCCCCATTTCCAGCATCATGATACAGCTTCAATTTAAAAGACCTAGGCTGCTTTAAATAACACTAACTTGAAATGATTTTGGACTCCCTGCTATGAACATTGTATTTGGAGCTTGCTGCATGCCACAATCATGATAAGGAGTAGACAGTACAAAAATGGTAGCTACCTGCATTATTTTGAACAGATGCAGGGTAACTATGGATTGTAATCTCCTGCCTGTTTTCAGGGGGGGAATCCAATTTAATCTCCCTGGTTTACACATCACTTTTAGTAATTCAGATGACAGAAGAATGAAATGATAACCAATCCCACCACAAATCTATTGTGTAGGTCCAGACAAAGGCTGAGTAATGCAAATCCACACAGATGATGTTTGATTTTCTTTTATTCATTTGATACAGTTACTGCAAAATTGAGCTGCCCCAAACCATGAACTGCTCCATCAGTTCCAACGAAAGACCTGACATAGATTCCCAATATAGATACCATCATTAGCACTTGTTCTGGAGGCTGATTAATTGCTTGCCCAAAGTGCTATTACAAGAAAGAGTGTGAAGTGAGTAACTAGCTGAAGCTGCTGATACACTAGGCTATACTGAAGTAACATTATCTGGTGTTGCTCACTGTACTGTGAATTATGGCTGCTAGTTAAGGTCACATATGCACTTGTATGGATAAAACTCTTTCTGACAACTTAGAGCCTCTATTTTTACTGTCTGAGATTTGTAGAGGGTTTTACATAGATTAAAGCCAACCATATCTCTCTTGTATTTTCTTTGCCAATAATCATTAAAATGTAAAAGAAAGCATTGCATTTATATATTGACCTCCAGATCCACAAGATGCCCGGAGGGCTTCACGGCCAATTAATTACTTCTGAAGTATGGGTCATTATTGTTTATATTTAAACGAGGCAGCCAAGTAGTCCTGACAAACCCCACTGAAATAATTAGACAGTTCTTCTGCTTTCAATGCTACTTGTGGTGAAATAATTGTTGGTCATGCTTTTCTTTAAAAATAGAGCTATGAGATTTTTGACGTGCACCTAAAGAGCCAAGCCTTAGTCTAACCATATCCAAATGAGAGTCCCCCTGCCAATGTAGCGTTCCGTCAGTACTGTACAGAAGTGTCAGCACGGTTCCTGGAATGTGACATGAGCATACAGATCAGATGTGAGAATGCTGATCCTATCGTGGTATTTTAACCTGGACCAACAGGTAAAAGTACACCCTTACAATTCCCAAATCTTTCACCCAAGCCCTCTGCCCCCAACCAACCCTTCATTTAACCACCACCCTAAACCCTCCATGCAAATGCCTCACCCTCCAACATAACTAGGCGTTCGCCTATGTAGAATCTGAATCAAAGAAAAACCACAAACTCAAACACAATGTAGTGACAACAGCCCTCACAGTACAGACGCAGGGATCATTTTGATATCATTATTATCAGCTTCATGTGTTACTCATTTTTTCCATAAAAATAGGGAGAATCTAATTGGACTACTTTATCGCCCCGTCAATTTACAGTCAAACATCAGCAAAATGATCGAAGTATTGTCAACCGTGTTATCAAAGGGTAACTATTCAGCAACAGCATGCTGAATAAAATTCAGTGTAGCTTATGCCATTTCTGCACAGTTCCAAACCTCCCCATAGTCTTGGTGGAAACATGGACAGAAGAGCTGAATCCTGACAATAAGTCAGAGTAAGTGCCTTTATCATCAAGGTAGTTTTTGACTCAGTGTTGCAGAATAACAGCCCTGGCAAAACTGAACAACAATGGGAATCAAGGGGGAAAGGTCTCCGGTGGCTGGAGTCATACCTCACACAGAGGAAGATGGGTAGGGATATTGGAGGTCTTGTTCCCAGGCCAGTATCTTAGACCCAAGCATCGTTGGTAGCTTCATCAATGAACTTTTTTTCTATTTTGGGGGTGAGAAGTAGGGATGCTCGCTGATGATTGCACAATGTTCCATTCCACTCCCAACTCTCTGTTCCTTTATGTAGCAAAACCTGGACAACATTCAGTCATGGATTGAGAAACAGCAGGTAATATTCAGACCCAGACAATAACTATGTCCAGTAGGAAAGGGTTCAACCATCTCCCCTTGACAAGTAATAGCATTGCCATTGCTAAGTGTGGACATCTTGGGTTAACATTTGACCAGAAACATAACTTGGCCAGCCATATAAATACAATGATTACAACAGCAGGTTAGTGACTGATAACTTCAGTGAGTGGCCCACTTCTTGACTTCCCAAATCCTTTCTACTACCTGCAAGTCACAAATCAGGAATGTGGTGGAGTTCTAGCCATCTTAATTGGAAAACAGTCACGTAGTTTAACACCCAGAATAATGGAGCCTGCAACCACCAGCACCCTCAGCATTGACTCGTTCCATCATCAGAGCAATGAGGTTACAGTGTGTACCATCTACAATATGAACTTCCACAGCTTGCCAATATTTCTTCAGCTGTAATCTGTGTATGCAGCTTCCAATAAAAATCATGGTTTAGCACATGAATCTGTTCCTACACTACCTTTAACATATTTTTGTCCAAGTATGTGCATTTTTTGAGAAATTGAAGTGAGTGTTAGTGCATTTTTAGAGCATGATGAGCAAATGAACCCCAGTTTCTCGGAATGTGTATTTAATCACATGATCCTTGACTGCTGATATAACTTAACAAAATATTGCAAGCAAGTTTCACAATCAAAATGTCAAAAACCATTAAGACAATTTGTTAAAAAATGTTCACTGTTCATTATCATCTGCATTCCAGTATTTGGTAAACAAGAAATAAGTTCCAGTCTCTTAAGAACTTTTCAGGCGCAATGAAGTTTAAATTTATACCTCATAAATCATGTTATGTCTGATGAAATCTGTCTTCGTATCCAGAAATACTGCTTTCCTATAAAAATAACATCCATGCTCAGAAAAACAGAACCACCATTATTGTGGCTAAGGAGGAGATTCCTGTCTCAGCTTTGCATTGAATATTTCATTTGCAATCATTATATAAGATAAGATAAGATAAATGCATCTTTTGCGTAGAGTGTTCTGGGGGCAGCCCGCAAGTCTCATCATGCTTCCGGCGCCAACATAGCATGCCCACAACTTCCTAACCCGTACTAATATTAGTAAGCATAATTGTCCACGTACAATGAACAGCCAAGGGGCAAAAAAAATCAGGAAAAGCAAATCTTTAGATCAATGTTTCAGCACGGGAATCTTCACTGCATTTTGCATTTCCTAAATACAAAGGCTCATATCAATAATATGGATCACCTGCATCATATCTTGGGAAGTACCTGAACCACCTAAGCATTTAAAGTGGTTTCAAGATATAGGTAAGATAAGATAAGACATCTTTATTAGTCACATGTACATCGAACCACACAATGAAATTCTTCTTTTGCGTAGAGTGTTCTGGGGGCAGCCCGCAAGTGTCACCACGCTTCTGACGCCAACATAGCATGCCCACAACTTCCTAACCCGTACGACTTTAGAATGTGGGAGGAAACCAGAGCACCCAGAGGAAAACCACACAGACACAGGGAGAATATACAAACTCCATACAGACAGTGGCCGGAATTGAACCTGGGTAGAAAATGTAGGAAATAAACACTATATCTATTAGACTTTGAAAAGAAAAATGTAAATTAAATTTTGAGTTTGGAGTCTTCACCAGAATTCCTAGAATTTTTAACTTTTGCAAATTGAGGAACCCAATGTACAAATCATTAATGTGCCAATGTGATTTACTTGATACAACCTCACCTATCGGTCAAAAGGATTGTGAATTTGAGTACACATTCAAGTTTGAGACTCCAGGCCATTACACAATGGTGTTATATTGTCTGACTATCTATAGATTCAATTTAAAATCTGATAACATTAGTCAATAAAGGACAACGTTTTCTTTTGATATCCTTTCCAGTGTTTTTCTCTCTCAACAACTGTCAACATTGTATCTTTTTGTGGGATTTACTGGCACGAAATGACATCTGTGTTTGCACTTACATAAAACTCTCCTCTAGTGTTGAGCACTTTACAAAGAGTTTCATCTGGCCCATGAATTAATATAAGATTATGACAAAAAAGTTTAAGGACCCATGGAAAGCGGTAATTCTAGTCTATTCCAGACTATCGCCAAATTTCCTGGAGAGAAATCAATATAGTTCTTTGTCAAAAATGCTTGCATTAATACTAAAACTGAGCAATGGTGAATATTAAATGAGGTGTATTCAACTTCAGTACTTAAATCATCATGCTTACTGGCATTCTATCTAAATCACTTCAATCACCAGAATCTGCATGCTACAGATATTGCTAATAAGTCACATCTTTTTCCATGTCCCTTACATCCCTTCGGTTAGGTGAGATTTTGTGTGTGATCTCAGGAGTTTTGTCTAAACTCCTTTCTTTCATTCTTCTGTAGAACGTGATCATTACTGGCGAGGCCAGCATTTCAATTTTAAATTTAAAAATTTTTTTTTTTAAATTTTATTTACAGTGTGGTAACAGGCCCTTCCAGCCCAACGAGTCCGCGCCGCCCATTTTAAACCCCCAAAGTAACCTACCCGTACGTCTTTAGAATGTGGGAGGAAACTGGAGCACCCGGAGGAAACCCACGCAGACACGGGAGAACGCACAAACTCCTTACAGACAGCGACGGGAATCGACGGGCCGGCGCTGTAATAGCGTCACGCTAACCGCTACGCTACCATGCCGCCTTTCATTGTCCATCTCTCGTTGTCCTTGAGAAGGTGTTTATCAGCCACCTACTTGAATTAACTAAAGTGACCCCATAGTGCTGTTGAAAAGAGAGTTCCCTTGATTTTAACCCAATGACAATGAATGAGCATTGATACATTTCCAAGTCAGAACTACATGTTATCATGATGAAGAATGCCTGTTATGTGGAATGAGTCCTGTCATATTAGACCTTGACAATACAACATAGCTTTAATTTCAATTGAAGAGGTGTGGTATTAGCAGTGGGATAGCATCCTTCCCTTTACTACCCAAAGTACCAATACTGCCACCTACACATCATCATCAATTTCTTAAAAATGTGTTGGTGGATGATTTGATGAAGAGCTGGCTGTGGAGATTTTCAGGTGCTTGATATTTGGACTGGAGGGATGTGGTGGGAGTACTTTGGCTAAAGGTGAACATACTTTTGGCTTAACCCACTGCGGCTACAGAATGGGGATTTGATGGCTGTTTTTCTGAGTGTGCAAATTGACAAGGAGGAGGTGAGGAGGGAAATCTGTCTGGGGTTATTTGTTGGGAAAAGGATGAGTGTGTCTCATGCTAGTGGTGCAGTTGTTGGGAGATAGAATTTGATGAAGCATGTAGTGTCCTTGACTACTATGTAATTCTCGTGATACTGCATTCATGTTTCAGGGTCTTGACAACTCACATTCACCTCAATACCTATCTCCTCCCATAATCACTTACCTGTCTACCTAGAGGAAGCATGGATCCCTGTGTGATAAAGGATTTTCTGATTCACCTTTTTGGCCAAGATCTACAGACTGAAAATTCGACTGCCCCCTCTCTCTCCTGCATTCTATCATCCCCCATGAGTTAATCGCCCATATCGCCTATCATCTTAATGATCCTTTTACCCTGTATTTCTCTGGGTGGGCAGGATTACAATTCTTCTTCATGCCTTTGCATTACATTACCAAATGGCAGCATGCAGATCAGGCAGAAAAGAGTGTCGAGGATAGATCCCTGGAAATTCTAAGTGTGTTATGTGGGAACATCAGTGCTCACTACAGGTGCTCTGGTTACATTTAGGGATGTAGGGGAGGGGAGTTTCATTAAGAGAGAGATTGGCTCTGGATAGTCTGGTAAATGGTGTCAAAAAACTGCACAGAGCTCAAAAAGGAAGACAAGGGACCACAGTAACAGTCATGGAGCATGTATTTTGTGATGTTGACTGAAAAGTGCTCAATAGTTGGTCCAGAATCATTGAAAGTAAAAGCTCCAAGTAATTAAAAATTTCAATGTTTTTACTAATAGCATTAGGTACTGATATTCAAGTCAAATCATTCCATAAAAAGAAGCAATAAAATTGAATTGATCTGAAGTTCCTCCAGCAGATTGTTTGTTGACCTGAAGGTTATTGGAGAGGGTGCACGATGGCCAGCACTTTTCTTAAAATGTGACAGTCTGGCACTACCTAACCATTGTCAGTTTGATCCACAGAACATAGAACATAGAACACTACAGCACAGTACAGGTCCTTCGGCCCACAATGTTGTGCCAACATTTTATCCTGTTCTAAGATCTATCTAACCCTTCCCTCCCACATGGCCCCCTATTTTTCTCTCATTCATGTGTCTGTCTAAGAATCTCATAAATGTCCCCAATGTATCTGCCCCCACAACCTCTGCAGGCAGTGTGTTCCACGCACCCACTACTCTCTGTGTAAAAAACTTACCCTTGATATCCCCCTTATACCTTCCTCCAATCACCTTAAAATTATGTCCCCTCATGTTAGCCATCATCGCACTGGGACACCTCTTCTACTTCCATTCTATTACTGCTGCTACTTTTTTTTGCTGCTCTCTGAGATCCCTGGATTTGAATCTGGCGTTGTGCCAAAAGACACACGAAGTATTGCCTCCTATAATGCACAGCAAACTTGCAGTCAGAAAATAAGATGCATAAATATTCATTTGATTAAAATAAAGCCTCAAATTTGTTAATTTCCATATTTTTATCAAATTTAATTTCAAAATGAATCAATAGCTAGACAGATTTAAACTAATATTTGGCTTAAGAACTATACCCTGCAGCAAGTCATTAAGATTATCATGAACAATTATACTTCTGGTTAGGATTACAAATACAGAATATATTTAAGTAATAATCAGTGTCTGCATACCATCTGGCTAGTTTATAACAGCAGATAGATGACTGAAAGCCGAGAAATATTTCTGCTATTTTGTGATCCAGGTGCAGAGAAAACCACTCGGGTTTCAGGCATTACAAGTGTTAAATGGAGTAAGGAGGTTAAAACACGATTTCATGTGAAAGGTGCTAGAAAATGGGATTATGTACAAGGAGCTACATCACAAACAGACACTAAGGAGAAAATAATTGCATTTAGTAGTCGAATCTTAAATCTTACCTTTTAAGCAGCACAATCCTAAGAAGTGTAACGAGTGTCACTAAAATTGGCAATATATTTTTTGAAACTCATGGCGAAGACTTTTAGTGATCAGCCCATGATGGGTGCAGTATTGATCAGACAAGTGCCAGGGCCTGTTTGTGGAAAAGGAATGGGAACTGGAGGAATGGTGGGATTGGGAAAGGGGGCAAGATAGGACAAGTATTGCCTGGTATAAAATAAACATAATGTCTGGAGTAACCACTGGACGGTCTTGGTGTCAGAGAGCTACACAGCACAGAAACAGGTCCTTCAGCCCACCAAGTCCGTGCTGGCCATCAGACATCCATCCTACACTAATCTCATTTTATTCTCCCCACATTGCGTCGACATCCCTTTGATCTGCCACTCGCCTACACACAAGTGGCCAATTAACCTACTAATCACATACTTTCGGGATGTGGAAGGAAACCAAAGCAAACAGAGTAAACCTGTTCCATCACAGGGAGAAAGTGCAAACTCCACACTGACAGCACCAAAGGTTAGGATTGAATTGTCACTGGAACTGTGAGGGTACCAGTGTGAGGTGTTGAGAATAGCTGAATAAGACTTAGCATTTATAGTCTACGAACCCTCAGTTATCAGTAAAAGTTACAACCTAAGTCCTATGACTATCCCAAGGGCCTTATTTTCATATTTAAACTGTCTGCTACACACTAAAAATCCAACATGAAATTTGTAATCCGACATGAAATCAAGTAGGCAAATTGATGAGCAGGGTTCCTGCCAGATTTACCTCTGCAGGACTCCCATATTTTAAACGTTAAAAGGTGGGCAACGTCTCAGTATCTCACTTTGCTTTTACTCTCTAAGACACTGGAAAGATTTGGCAATTTGATCAAAGGTCATTTTGGCAATAAAGGTCATTTATCTACAAAACAGCTTACAGAGTCAGCAAGCATGCTTACAGTTGCTTTGTTTCAAACAACTTCTCGGGAACCTTCTGTCCCCAGACCGTGTTGCAGCTCTAGCCTATCACCGCAATCCATAATGAGGTGAGAGCATTGAAAGAACAATTATTTTCTACAGGCTGATATTGCTTATAACACACATATTACAGACTTCTTATAAAGATGAAAGAAAGAACAAATAAAAACATCCAATAACAGTCATTTCTCCATGTACTTTACATTAGCAAAAGTCCCTGAGATACTTGGATCAATGGACTGTCCTTCCAAATCTGGTCCTAACTGATTGAGATTCTCCAAGGGTCTTTGCTGAACTGTGCTGTTTTTTTTGCTTTGCAGATTTAGTGGTGCAAGCTTCAGTATCTCGACATTAGTTTCCATTGAACAAGACTCCATGCCAGACTTCATGAAATGGCATCTATTCTTCCAATATGGTACACCTTCCTCTGATAAGGTCTCCACTGATCTGGGGTGCGGTGCGTCGAGTTACCACCGTCTCTGCCACATATGGTGTCACAATAATGTGGCCTTTATCCTCATTGGCAGAGGAAGGTCTTTTCACACCTGTTTGTTGTAGTATGGCCTCCTCTAGTTGTTTGTTTACTCTTATCTGCATTTCCGGTTTGTTCAGTTTTTCGACTGCTGGGAGTAGAGTCCAAGTGAGCCTACATGCAATTCTCCACACAGGACCACTTATCATCCTTCTGTCTGTTGTACTGCAAAATGTTGGGATGCCCAAACAGTGGTCCACCTGTGATGGCTCAGCCTTCTTCAGCAGTTCTTGGGCCCCTTCACAGTGCTCTCTGCACCTCCAGTACACTGTGGAAAGTGAGGCGATGATGTCTGGTCATCAAACTACCAGTCCTTGGAGAACCTGCTGTGAACTGTGGCCTATTATCTGTGATCAGCTCCCCAGGGACGCCACATCTATCAGAATCAGAATCAGAATCAGGATTATTATCACTGACATATCTCGTGAAATTTGTTGTTTTGCGGCAGCAATACAGTGCAAGACATAAAAATTACTATAAGTTATAAAAATAAATAAATAGTGCAAAAGAGGAAGAATGAGGTAGTGCTCATGGATTCATGGACATTCTGATGGTGGAGGGGGAGATGCTGTTCCTGAAAAGTTGAGTGTGGGTCTTCAGGCTCCTATACCTCCTCCCTGATGGTAGTAACACGAAGAGGGCATGTCCCGGGTGGTGAGGGTCCTTCCTGAGGCACTGCCTCTTGAAGATGTCCTTGATGGCAGAGAGTGTTGTGCCTGTGATGGAGCAGGCTGAGTCTACAACCCTCTGCAGCCTCTTTCGACCCGCACATTGGCGATTCCATACCAGGCGGTGATACAACCAGTCAGAATGCTCTCCACATACATCTGTAGAAATTTGCAAGAATCTTTGGTGACAAAGCAAATCTCCTCAAACTCCGAATGAAGCAGAGCTGCTGGCATGCCTTCTTTGTGATTGCATCAATGTGTTGGGCCCAAGATAGATCCTCTAAGCTGTTGATGCCCAGGAACTCGAAGCTGCTCACCCTTTCCACCGCTGATCCCTCAATGAGGACTGGTGTGTGTTCTCCCAATCTCCCCTTCCTGAAGTCCACAATCAATCCCTTGGTCTTGCTGACATAGAGTGTTGTGACACCACTCAACCAGCTGATCTATCTCACTCCTGTACACCTCCTCATCACCATCTGAGGTTCTGCCAACAACAGTGGTGTCATCAGCAAATTTATAAATGGTGTTTGAGCTGTGCCTAGCCACACAGTCATCTAGCAAGCTGCTCTTTGAGTTAGTGAATGATCATTGATGAACGAGTATTTCTCAGAAGTCAAAAATAATCTATTGTCACCAGACACATTTTCCTCTCTGGGTGAAACAGATCTGAGCTGGAATTGGTCTGAGAGCGTGAATGTCAAGTATTTTTCTGTTTTTTTTCTACAGACCTGCAGGTCTCACAATTCTGTACGTAGTCCCTGATCTCTCCACTCATACCTGGCCAATGGATTTAGTTTCCCTCTCTCTCTGCAGGAGGGACTGTTGAATCCTAACTGTGAGGAATGGGCATGTTTCATCATCTTGTTTGCTTGTAGCTTGGGAGCAATTAGCCTTTTGCCTCTGAAGGTCAAATCACTTGGAGTGCCCAGTTCCACTCTCATGTGGAGCGGACTGAGTCACTCATGCTAGGCACTGCATCCTCTCCTCCGAGACAGAACAAGAATAAAATTCCCTGGTCTTCACCTTCCACCCCACATTCAACAGATCATTCTCCAAAATGACCACCACCTTCAAAGAGATTCCACCACCAGACACATCTTCCCTTCTCTTCTCCTTTCAGCGTTTTGCAGGGACCATTCTCTATGTGACTCCCTGCTCCACTCTCCCGTTCCTACCAACTAGCCCCATCTCATGGCACTTTCCCTTGCAATTGCAGATGATGAAACACTTGTCCTGTCACATCTTTCCTTTCCACCATCCAGGCACCCAAACAGACTTAGCAGGTGAAGCAGCGATTCACCTGCACTTCATGTACTGCATTCAGTGTTCACAACATGGTTTCCTCTACACTGGTGAAACCAAATGTAAGTTGGGTGATTGCCTTGTGGAGAACCTGCACTCAGTCCACAGGGGTGACCCTGAGCTTCCCGTTGCCTGCCACTTTAACTTTTTTCTCATTTTTTTCCCTCTAGAAGTGGAGGACATGCCCAACCTGACCTGCCGATCATGTTACCCTGCTCTGCATTTTGCATCTCCTGCAATCTTGTTCTGTTGTCTATTTTCTCACTCTCTGACTGCTCCCATTCACTTATTGATTGGATAGCCTTGTCCCATGGTCACCCTGGTTTTACCCTATCAGAGACTTCCCTCCTCCCGCAACATCCCTGCAGCTTAACCAACTTCTTCTGTCTCCTTCCCAGGTCTGTCAGTGGGTAAAATGGTAACTCTTTTTCTCTTCCCACAGATGCAGCCTAATCTGCTGAGTATTTCCAGTATATTCTGTCTTTCTTTTAGATTACCAGTGTCTGCAGTTTATTTGGTTTTCACTTACTGCATCCTATCATTATATCATTAGAATACCCAACCTCCTGTTTCAATGGTCAAAAGAGTGCTCTATATTTACCTGTTTGATTTTCTCTAACTCGGTACCTTTGGCATGGCTTGTTTCCTTTGAGAGGGTCAACTGAACACGTCGGCAACGTGCTTGTCTTTGCCTGATCTGTACTGAATGCCTGCTGTACTCTTGCATTCTTACAGACATTCTCTGCAGCCTCTGTGGTACTCTATGTAGGGGCTTAACAGCAATGATCTTAAACAGCTTATGATCACTGTGCACATGTACAGGTCTCCCAAATGAAACTTCTCTAGTCCAAAGATCACAGAGAGCATCTTCTCAGTAATGTGCCTCCTATCCCTCAGAGCTCTGCTATTGGCTGACCCTTCTGCAAGGCTGTTGTCCCTTGACCCTTTGCTGCAGAGTCTGCCAGTAGTTTCAATTCCATCCTCCCATCAAAGTGTCGCAACAGATGCTCTGCTATGATTGTCTCCTTGGGTTGTTTGACTAGTTGCTTGTGAGGAAGAACCAACACTGTTCCACATCCTCCCTTGACACCATCCAGCTCACTCCAATGGGGCAGCAACTTGCTCAGAGAATTGACGAAGCCCAGAAAGCCTTGTAGTTCCGCAGCATCCTTCAGACCACCTCTGGTGACTAGTTGGCCTATGAAGAAGATCTCCTTCATTTTGAACCAAATTGTGCCCAATCAAACTCTGTTGCTTTTTCCTGAAGTTCCTCACCAGGACCCTTGGGTTCTTGTCGTGGTCTATCTTCCCTTTTCATGGCAGTTCCCCATACAATTGCAGGAGATGCAAACCTGCTCTTTTACCTTGTCCTTTTTCATCACCTGGGGATTCAAACAGCCCTTCCAGGTGAAGCAGCAATTCACTTGCACTTCTTCCAATCTAGGTGCTACATTTGGTTCTCACAATGTGGTCTTCTCTACAATGGAGAAACCCAGACACAGATTGGGTGATTGCTTTGTGGAACACCTTCATTCACTCCACAGGAGTGTCCCCAAGTTTCCAGATGCCTGTCACTTTGATTCTCCACCCCTGACCTGCTGAGGATTTCCAGCATGTTTTATTCTTTATTTCAGATTTCCAGGACCTGCAATTTTATGATTTTCAACTCATGGTCAAACCCTTCCTCATCTACTGCTCCCCCTCTCCAAAAACCAATACGTCATCTATCAAGGGCAGCAACAGACCTTCATTGAATTTCCTCTGGTGCAGTGTTGAATTTCAAATGGCTTTCTTCTCCAATGGCAGCTAACGAAAGGTCTTTTGAAAAAGGTTAAATATGCCCCTTCCTCATCAAGCTGTAAATGCCAGAAGCCATTTTTTGCATCCAACCACTAAAAATCTTTGCTCTTCTCAGATCTGACAAGACAACCTCTATCATCTTTCATTGGGTGGTGGCTTCTGTTCAGAGTTCTATTGAGGTCCCTTGGGCTAAGTTTGAGATTGCCTCTTGATTTTTCAACAGAAACCAAGCTACATAATTGATGGTAGGTGTGTCTGCTGGGGCTGCTATTTCTGCAATAATAAGTCTCCAACTTGGATTTAAGCACCTCCTGGAGAGCCATTAGGATGTGTCTCGGTGGGAGCTCTAGTGGCTACTTCCACTCATCTTAGATTAGATGGTATTTTCCTTCTAGTTTTCTCTGCTTTGTGAACAGTATCTGCATGTGCGTCCAGGGGTCGCACAGTGGAAGTGACCACCAGCATTGGATCAACCGTCAGGGTCCTGTTGTGATGTACCTTTGTCTGTCCATCTGCTTCACTCAACCATTTCTTGGGTTGGTAACTTTCTGGTCTGTTACAATGAAATCCATATCATAGCTCCCTTGGTTCTTTAGGTTCACCACTTTCAGAGAGCACCTTCAGGGGGGTGTTGGTATAGTCTTGCACGTTGATAGTACCTGTCTCAATGGTTGTAACTGTACCACCTTAGGACTGATAGCTTACAATCTAAGTTCAGCTGGAAGGTAGCAAAGAATTCTTCCTGTTGCTGGTTGTGTGTGAAGGACCAGTAACAGTAAAATATTGACAGAAGAGACTGGAATCTGGAGCAAAAACAAAATTCTGGAGGAACTCAGTGGGTCAGGCAGCATCTGTGGAGGGAAATAGACAGCTGACTTTTCAGGTTGAGACCCTTCACTCCTTTCTAGGCAGCCTGCACTGTCCCTGCAATGCTTCAAATGCATTCTTCAGGGTCTCATTTGATGTCTTTAATGTTATGGCACAATGCTTTTCTCTTATGACTAATGAGATGGAATAAGATCTATACTTTCACCTGCAGCTGCACACACAAAATGCTGGAGCAACTCAGCAGGTCAGGCAGCATCTATGGAGGGAAGTAATACTTTCACCTGCTCTGGTTTGTCTCCCACAACCAGCTCAATATACAGCGTAATGCCTTCCGTTCTCCCTATTCTTCAGATAGGTTGCTTGGCTGAAAATTCAATAGTTTCAGTGCCATTATTTGTTCTATCGTGCACACAGCCCATTGTCTTTTAATGTTGGACCAAGTCATCCTTGACCCTTGCATCTCGGAAAGAATATCTCAGCAGTGACACACTGGAGAAAATAATCTGCAGTATTACATACAGTAACGTAGCAGTTAGTATGACGCTATTACAGTGCCAGCGACCCAGGTTCAATTCCGGCCGTTGTCTGTAAGGAGTTTGTACGTTCTCCCCATGTCTGTGTGGGTTTCCTCCGGGTGCTCCAGTTTCCTCCCACGTTCCAGAGACGTACAAATTAGGAAGTTGTGGGCATGCTATGTTGGCGCCGGAAGCATGGCGACACTTGTGGGCTGCCCCCAGAACACTCTCTGCAAAAGATGCATTTCACTGTGTGTTTCGATGTACATGTGACTAATAAAGATATCTTGTCGTATCTTAAGTACTGTTGATGCTGGAAAATTAAAATAAAAACAGAAGATGCTGGAAACACTCAGCAAGTCAGGCAGCATATGCAGAAAGAGCAACAGAGTTAATATTTCTGGTTGAAGAACCTTTGGCAGAACTGGGAAAGAGACAGCACAATTGACCGGGGGGGGGGGGGGGGGAGGGTGTGGGAAGGATGGATAAGATAGAGGGGATATCTCTGAAAAGGTGAGGCCATGGGCATATACTGTTAATAAAGCTGTCTGGTTGATTGACTGTGGATTTTGAAATATCTGGAATGCCTGCAGTCAGCTTCCCCATCAGGCCTGCCAATGGCAGATGACTGTCGCTTGAAATAGAAAAAACCGTGTCCTCCTCATTCCTCGAGCCTATCCCATGCAGGTTGTGGTGCAAAGCACTGAGATCCAATTTAATTCAATTTGGCTGATTATCTGAATTGGTGGGAATTGTACCCAGTTTCAGTATTCTGATACAGGCATGCCTCCCAACTTTCCCAAAGGCATGTCACAGAGCATTTTATGAGAAGCAAATATATCTCAGATAGTGGAAACCAGGGGCTTGTTTCTGGAACACCTTCACAGCCTCATGTAGAGGCCTTTTCTAATGTTTCCAAATATCTCTGGTGATCAAAGACATCCAGAAACAGTGGAAGTATACTTAAATATCATAAAAATGAAATATTAAAACAGCATTTACTTCAAAACAATTTTAGCATATTAATTGGAAACATCAGTATTAATTTAAATAAAGTAAAAAAGACATGGCTTCACAAACCTTTTTAATGAAGATGGACAGCAACTCCAGCCCCCACGCAGACATTTAATCAAATGAAAAATATGCCAGCAGTGGTTGGTGGGATGTTGAAGGACTTCAGATACTCTGGCCTCTGGATTCTGACCTCGAGTGCATTCCATACGTCCATGCTTGGAAGTCCAGAACATGCTTCGTGGCGGACTGCAGTTTTCTTTGAAACAGCTGGTTATAGTTGTCAGCGTAATCTGACTCATTTTCTGAAGTGACCAGGATAATAAGAACATAAGATATAGGAGCAGGAGTAGGCCATCTGGCCCATTGAGCCTGCTCCACCATTCAATAAGATCATGGCTGATCTGTCTGTAGACACAGATCCTTTTCCCCATAACCCTTAATTCCCAGTATTTGGTATTCCAATGCAGGTGCAGTATCATAATTTCATCAGTTGGTACTTCTGACACCATGTCTCAGTATCTCCCTTATTCACTCTCAAGCATAGATGAAATAGTTACTTTATTCATGAAACATCTAGGGCAAGCTTGCATTTGTTCTCTGTCAATCAGACTTTTTGGAACCTTTTGTTCTGCAAACACTGCAGGAAGTTGTATGATTCAATCCTTAAAGGAGTGATAGCATCTAAGGAATAATTATTTTCTATAAGCAATTATAATATAGAACACGTGCTTAGTTGTTAAGAATATGAAATCTCTTCCTTCCCATTCGTGTTTGCATAATTTGATGTGGCACCAGCGTAAGAAAAATTTGGACTTCAGCAATTGTTTCAAGAGGCTTCGGAAATGTCTCCAACCTCAAATTACAATTCATTTCGTCGTTATTGAATTGATAATTTGCAATGATTGCAGAATACCTTTTTTGAAGTGCCCAGCAATGCCCCCAAAATAACAGAAGCAATTTGCTGGTAGTAATGCATTATGTGTGTGCTCTTATCTGTAAGGAAGGATTCTGGAACTAACTCATTCCTGTAGCACATAAATTATGGAACTTTTTTGATCACAAAAGACTGACTGTAGCACAGAATATTTCCTCATCATGCTTGCTCCTATTACAACTGTGGCCTATAATGCTTAGTAATGTTGCTGAAGTGGAGATACCTTCATGTTATTCTCGTAAACCTAAGGAACAGTTGTGAAGTCCCTTAAACAAAGTACAGGCAGCATTGAACTGAATCTTCCACTAATTGCTGAGCATCCTGAGTTTGCCATCTGTGTGCCCTGGGATTAGCTGTTCCTTCCAGCAGGATCCTGGACACAATCTTCCTTTGCAAGGCCCAGGATCACAAGTGCACAGCTTTAGCCCCAGAACAACCTTGACACCAAGTGAGGCCTATCCCCAGGCTCACTGACTGTCAAAGCAACCAATGAGATTGAAGGTTTGCAACTGTCTTTGGCATTTGCATTCAAAAACTCTGGGAAAACACTACACAGGTATTTTAAAAAATGAAATTATTATATTTTTAAAATAAAAATACTTAAATAAAGTTAAATACATTTAAAGTAAATGAATGAAATCAAATGAAAAATCAATTTACTATTCCCCTAGTAGCTAGAACAGGGAAATGTTAGGACATCTATGCTGCTCTGTTGAATTCCATGAGGAAGCCACTGGTACAGCATAGGTGACCAAGGGCCAAATCTCATCTGGAATGGAACTGTTTGGATCTGCTGGGTTTTAAGCAGAAAATCTAACCCTATTATTTACTGTAGCTCTGATAAAGTACTGGATGAACGAAATTGTTTATATCAGTTACTGTAAACTTTATAAATATTTATTAATGTAATTAAAACAGTCATCAACAAGTTTCAGAGAACATTTCATGTTTTTATTTTTAATACTTACCCTCAAAAACTGAATTTCCTTAATTTTTAAAGGAAGTGTCAATAATAGTAAATTGCCAATTAAATTTGTTGAAGGGGCAATTCCTAAAGGTTGTAACTTACCAATATTTTATTAAAATCTTTTACATCTATTTGCAACTATATTATGGGTAATTTTAATCTAATTGTATTGCCTTTAATGGAAATTTAAAATAGAAAGAATATAAAACATGAACATTTGAACCCATCAGATTCTTATTTGACAGACAGAGTTGAAATTGACCTCCCTGAATCTAATTCAAAATCTTTTAGCAAGGTCCACTTCAAGGCTGCCTCCAAATATTCCTTCTTTCCATTTTACCTTCTGAAGCCCTCGGGCTTAGGTTTAGTGCAGGTAGTGCAGCTGGCCAACCATTCATAATATAGAAATGATTGAATTACACTGTCCGGTTATAAGAGATCCAACCTCGTGAATTTTCAGTAGAAAAAGGAGACTGCCTTTCAAATTTGTGGTACTATTTTCTTGAAGAAGAAACACAGTCCATTATGAAATCAATAGGAGGCCAGGCAGCATCTGTAGAGAGAGAAAAGGAGGGTTAATATTTCAGGTAGGTGGTCTTCTGTCAGAAACTAGTCTGCATCTAATGTAGTGCTTTCTATTTCATTCCAAAATCATCAAAGAACAACCAATACTAAAGAGCCTTTCTCTCAATTTGAAGGCAGTTTGATTTTTGCATGATAAAACTATATTACAAAGCAACAAATACCTCGTGATTGGACTTAACTCCCTCACATTCAGTTCTGTTCACTTCAACCAAACCAAATGTGAGGGGTGCAACCTGCAACAATGCAGTTACCCATGTTTAGGGCTGGCGACCAACAATGAACTTCACTGCACAAATTATCACAAAATGGAAGAAGGCTATTCAGCCCTTGTGTGCCTGCTAAGTCTCGGCATAGCAGTTCAAACAGTTCATTCCCTACTGTTTTGCTGATTATTTCCCCTCAAGTGCCTGTCCAGTCCTGTTTTGAACGTGCTGATTGACTCAGTTTTTGCCACCCTTACAGATAGTGAGCTCCAGATTAAAACCACTCATTGCGAAAAAGAAATCCTCCTCACTACATCCACTCCTCCTTCCTCCCACACCATCCAACACCCCACCTTCGGACTTACCTTTTATTTTACTTTATATTTTTAGTAGCCAAGCTGGCTATTTTTGTAATAAGGCTCAATTTAAAATCAATTTAATGTTAATTTTAACGTTTAAGTGGAAAAATGACATTGAGGATAGAATTACAATGCAACCAAACCTTAACAACTGTGATGCAAGTAATCCCTCCTGAAAGAAGCATTAAGAAACAGAACAACTTAACTGGCCAAATGCAACTCAACTGTGTAGTTCATTTCAGCATCAAAATATTGACCCATCTGATGGCACGTTAAAATGGGATTTAATTTGTTTTTAGTGCACATTTTTTTAATAAATTGGAACTACTTCATACCATATACATCTTTATTTGTAATTTTAAGCTTGGAAATAAAGCATAAAATGTTTCTTCTTACGCTTCACGTAATTGAAAAATAATTTGATAAAGATTTGTAATACATACAGTAAAAATTACAGAAAATGGTGTTCAAAGACACCTATTATTTAAGATTTCATTGCCCTCTGAACTGAGTGATATAATTTTCCCCACAGAATTACCTGTGAGCTGTTTAAATGAATACCATTTCATAAATTTTACATCCATCATGTGTACATCACCGCCAGAGTATTTGTGATGCATAAACATTCTGAACAGAACATATTCAGCACCAAGGGTCCACAGGCAATCTAATGGTAAAGGTTAGCATAGTGTTTAGTTGTTGATTCCAAAACCGGCCATGCCAGTCACTTAATGAACCCTCAAGAGATACCCTCCCATGCGGAGCAGGTTGTGTCTGTGCTCAAGGAGGTTTAAATTAGTTATATCTTAGAATAACCTCTGATGAAAAGCCCACTTCGAACTGTGTTCCTTGTCAGTTGCTCTTCAAGGAAAAAAACCAAGTAGTTGTTTCTGTACTTTACCATTTCAATTTTGTATTAAAGATACAAAAGGTCATGAGATTTTTCTCTTTTTTTGGTGTCAGCATTTGGAATTCATTTTGTTTGCAAATGAGTGTGAGTTCGGAGAAGTAGTTATGCCGTCAGCATTTACTGAGCATGCTTGTTAACCAATTTTGGCATATTTTTTTATTTTCTGATTCAGATGTAGTTTTGAAGGTGTTTGTAGTGGGGGTTAGGGGTTAATAATTTTCCTTTGCCCATTGTTACCAAGATTCTGAGAAATATCTATACATCTACAATAAAAAATAATGAGTACATTTATTTTCAACCGCCTTATCTCATCCAGAATTCTTTTAAATAACGGCTGCAGCAGATTTCATTTTCAGGCCTGCCTTTTCTGATCTGCCTCACTCCCTGCACCCTGGGTTTTCACTTCATTTACATTTTGTAACATCTATATGCAACAGTAATTATACCCCAAACTGGAGCCTACACATGCAACCATGGCTTCTGCTTCTTCATTACTGCAGCTGCATTCACATGCATCCTAATCTTGACAGGTAGCATAATTAGAAATTTTTCTTTGTCTTATTAAATGTGACTTTTCTCAGTAGAATTCACTCTGATGAACACAAAGAAGAGAAAATATCCTTCAAATCTAGCAATGAAAATCAAGAGGGACTTTTATTTTTAGCTGCTTTTGTTGAACCAGTCAATGTTATTATCGAGAAGGATATTGTAATGCTGAAAATGTGCTGTTGGGATTTAAATCACGTATTAGCCTTCGAAAGCAAAAAGTGCTGTAGGGCCCAGGCAATATATTTTCTCATTAATCTGATTGAAAGATTATCCTTCCTATAGCTATGGAAAGTCTAATACCCATATATCCTTCTCTCTGGTTGTAAAATTTAGCTTTGTGCTAAAGCCATTGTCTCTCGTGACCTAAGGTCCTCTCCATACTGTCTCTTCTTCATTTCTAGCTAAGCCTATCTGTATTATTAAAATCAAATCAGGCTGTGTCTCCATTTTACACACACATTTTGATTATTTTATAAGCCATTGTGGAGGAAAAATGACAGCTTCAGCAAGTCACAAATGCTTTCTGGTAATACCATCATTAAGTGGATGTCGGTGGTAGTGGGAGGGGGGGGATGTGGGTGGAGCAGGAGATGAAAAACATTCTCTATTGTTGCTTTTATTAGAATCAAAGAGAATCAGACTGCCCCAGTCTTATTAAGGATTTAATATTTCCTTCTAAATAAAAAGTCACAGATGTGGATAAACAGCTGGCAAAATTTGATCCAATGACAGTGCAAGTTTTGTTTTTAACACCAATATTTTAAACAAAAAAGACAGGCATACTAACTTCCCTGCATTAGTGGGTCTATTAAGAAATGCTCCACCATTTCAGCCAGTGATCACACTTCATAATATTCACTGCTGAGCTTTTATAGGAAGTTGAATTGCAGCTAATAAATAACATGGATTTGGAAAGCAGCAAAGAACAATGGGATTTAATGGGTTAACAGCACAGCACTGGTAATGTGCACCTCCCTGCAGGTTTTTTACACTCTCCTGACTTCAGTATTAGGCAAGTCATTTTGATCAGTGGCTTTAGCCAGTAATTGAAGGCACTCCTGATGATTTCACACAATCAGAGCAATACATTATTTGTGATGGAAGTTCGCTAAAGAGAAGCTGGTCTTTAAAGCAGCCTTGCTAATGGTCAATTACCTATCCAAAAGGTCCGTAATTTTTTACCCACTTTTCCACATCATAGATTTGTGGCTATTTTCATATAACCTTACCTATCACTAGCATCATATAGCAGTAGCTCATTGCATAAGGCTTTTGATGAACCTGCAGAAAACCACTTTAACAGGGTGATTTCTAATCCAAGCTCTTTGACTTTTAACTACATAAGCTGTATAGCTCGCTGCAGCTATAGATGCATGTAGATAAGATGCAACTAGGGTTACATTGTGTAAGATCTCCCACAGTTAACCACAATTGTACAATCATCCATTGTTACGGACATGTGTTGACAGAAGACTAAATCAACCATAATTTTCCAAAATAATTAAAATAATGTGAAATAAAGAACAAAGTATATATCATCCTACAGTAGTGCTTCCACATGAAACAAATGACTAGGTAGTATACATCCACATTTTTAAGCATTAGATTTGTAAATAAGGTTGGCAGAGTAACAATGTAATTTGTTAATTGATTTTGTAATAAACATTTTTGTTTAGTTTAGTTTAATACTGTTTCCTCTGAAAAAGTTGCCTGTATTTTATTTCCTGATAGCTCTTAAACTTGTATTGATTTCATTCCAAATAATGGAATAGCTTATATTTTAAAATGGGAATTAATAAAGTGCATGTGATTTAGGTACACTATGAGCAGCTTTGTGAACATTGTACAATACTGTTTTCTATTGAATTTAAAAAATTGATGAAAAAGACATTAGATTATCTTTTAAATTAAAAAGCACAAATATTCTAAACAATCAATGTGTGTCATATTGCATTTTTTCTCAAAAGCTTATTACAGGAAATCTGTAAATTATTACCAAGTGCTTATCCACAGAGGACTGCACTGAGAACCAAAGATAAGGTGTATGCTCAGTATATTGTCTTTATACTGGATGCATTGCATTATCTCTTTATTACTTGGTTGCATCAAAAACTCATTGTACTGACTCTGTTACCTGACATGAAGGTGTCAGAAAAGCGTTGATAGAAAAATGATGAATTACACGTCAGTGGGAAAGGGTTTTAATACGGAAACATTTCTGGAAATATCACTGCAGTGCAAGTGTTTCTTTCCTCCCCCAACCTAATAAAATGGATAACTCAGCTAAAAATCTAATGCAGCCTATCCCTTTTTCATTGATCTATTAAATGCAGAAACTAATCTGTTATTGTAAATCCCCAAAATACAATTCATACTGAATAAGGTGCAACGAAATGCATACAGGAAGCTATTAACTGCAGAACTGCCATGTGAAATCAAAAGATGATGGTTTGCTATTACGGCAAGCTGACGTTATTGGTTCCTCTATACAGACATACAACAGTCCCCGAAGCCAGGTTTGAAAACTCATAAAGCATAAGTTTAACACACAACGTCACCAATGAAGAAGCTTTTATAAATCTGACTTGGCAATAATATTATAGATGTATGCAAATACTAATAGCTACAGTAGGATTTTTTTTGTATTTGTTTACCACTGTTGTAGAACATATTTATTAATTTGTATACCTCTTGTACGATTGATCTATAAACAGCTCAATGCAAGTTGGAGGACTGTGCTGTTGAAAGGACTTTTTTCTAAAATTGTAATTTCTTTAAAATCTACCATCCATTTCTTCATTAATAATGAGAGACTCAGTAATGATTGTCTAACCCTTTAACCCACATAACTTTCATTGGTCAATCAACTGAGGAGCCTTTGAATGAGCAGTAGCTGTCTAACCTGCCTTTCTTTAAGTTTCCAATGTTAATATGAATTGAATTTTCAGCACCAAAAGACTGTCAGACTCTAGGGATATCTATGGGTGTAATGGGGCAGGACGGAAAGAAGGGAATCATCATAACGGTCTATGAATTTTATTCAAATAGAAATTCCTAATTAAGGGTTGCTGCTCTTACAGATTTATCTTGAAATCCCAGTACAATGTGGCACCCAACTCCTCAGCAAGTAATATTCGTGATCCCTTGCCTTCAAATGGACTGTTTGTAGAGGTTCATTTTGAGGAGTGGTAACCAAGTTCCTTATTTCTGAATGCACATGTTTAGACTCTGGATACCGACGGCAGTGGACATAAGTGTACTGTTTCTCACAGTAAGCTAGCTTGTGAACAATTAGGGCTAAGACTAACCTTCTGAGAATGGTCATTTCAGCAAGATGAAAGGGCAGTGTTGTACTTATTCCAAACATGTATTGGAGTCTTCAGCAGAGAGCGAGGGAAGAAAAAAAGGAATCACAAATGTAAAAACAACATTGTTGTAGCAGAGGCTGACTTTAATTTCCCAAGTATTAACTGGGACTTCCTTAAGGCTGAAGGCTTAGATGGGACAGAATTTGATAGGTGCATCCAGGAGGGTTTGAAACAGTATGTAGATAGTCTGACCAGGGAAGGGGCCACACTAGACCTTGTATTGGGAAATGAGTCTGGCCAGATGATCAGAATTTCAGTGGGAGATCATTCTGGGTTCAGTGATCATAACTCTGTAAGATAGTTCTGGATAAGGAAAAGACTGGACCTCAGAAGAAAGTGTTAAATTCAGGGAAGGTTAATTATGACAGCATTAGGCAGGAACTGGGGAAAGCAGATTAGGGGTGGCTGTTATTGGGTAAGTCCACATCTGACATGAGAGCATCATTCAAAGGCCAGCTTGTCAGAACTCAGGACCAACGTTTTTCTGTGAAGAAGAAACAAAAGGATGACAAGGTCTGGGGACCTTGGATGATGAGAGATGTTGTAAATTTAGTAAAAAAAGGAAAAGGACACATATGTAAGGTTTAGGAAGCTGAAATCAGAGAGAACGCTTGAGGAATATAATGGAAACAGGAAAGAACTCAAATAGGGAATTAGGAGGGCTAAAAAGAGCCATAAAATATCCTTGGCGAGTAGAATAAGGAAAATGCCAAGGCATTTTATAAATACACATTAAAAACAAGAGGGAGGTGAGGGAGAGGGTAGGATGACTCAAGAATAAAGGAGGTATTTATGCCTGGAGCTAGAAGAAGTGAGCGAGATACTAAATGAGTACTTTGCATTGGTATTCACCATAGGGAAGAACATGAAGGAGTATGAGATCAGGGAGGGGTGTGCTGATATTCTAGGGTATGTTGATGTCAAGAAGGAGGAGCTGTTGGGTTTCTTAAGGAACATTAAAGTAGATGAAGCCTAATGGGATTTATACCAGTTTATTGAGGCAGGCAAGAGAGGAGATTTCTGGGACTTTGACAGAGATCTTTGTATCCTCTTTAGCTGCACACACACACACACACACACACACACACACACACACACACAAGGTCCCAGAGGACAGGAGAATATCTAATGTTGTTCCTTTGTTCAGTAAGGCAATAGGGACAATCCATCAAATTATAGGCCAGTTAGCCTTACATCAGTGATAGGGAAATTGTTGGAGAAGATTCCTTGGGACAAGATTTACTCGTATTTGGAAAAGCACGGATTTATTAGGGAAAGTCAGCATGGCTTTGTGAGGGAGAGGTCATCTTTAAGTTTTTTGAGGAGGTGATGAAGATGATTGATGAGGGTAGGGCAGTGAATGTTTTCTACATGGAATTCAGTAAAGCATTTGACAAGGTCCCTCATGTTAGGCTGATCCAAAAGATTAAGGCATGCGGGATCCATGGTGAATTGGTAGATTGGATTCAAAATTGGCTTGGCTGCAGAGGCCAGTGGTGAAGGGGTGTTATTCTGACTGGAGGTCTGTGACCAGGTGGTGTTCTACAAGAATTAGTGCAGGAACCTCTGTTGTTTGTCATGTATAAATAAATGATTTGGATGAAAGTGCATTTGGGCTGATTAGTAAATTTGTAAATGACCCAAAAATTGGTGCAATTGTGGAAAGTGGGGAAGGTTGTCAAAGGATACAGCAGGATATAGATCAATTGGAAATATGGGCAGAGAAACGGCAGATGGAGTTTAATCTAGACAAGTGTGACGTGTTGCATTTTGGGAGGTCAAATGTAAGAGAAAGTATACAATAAATAGGACTCTTAGGAGCATTGATATACAGAGGGATCTTGGGGTGCAAGTCCATAGTTCCCTCAAAATGGCAACACAAATAGCTAAGGTAGTAAAGAAGGCATGTGGCTTGTTTGAGTACAAAAGTTGGGAAGTCATGTCGCGGCTGTATAAAGCTTTGGTTGGGCCACATTTGGAGCATTGTGTGCAGTTCTGGTCACTGCATTACAGAAAGGATGTGGAGGCTTTGGAGAGGGTGCAGAAGAGGCTCACCAGGATGTTGCCTGGATTAGTGAGTATTAGCTATAATGAGTTTTGGCAGACTTGGATTTTTTTCTCTGGAGTATTGGAGGCTGAGGTGTGACCTGATAGAAATATATAAAATGATGGGAGGCATCGATAGGGTAGATAGTTAGAGTCTTTGAAATGTCACATACTAGAGGATATGGGTTTAAGGTGAGGGAGAGGAAGGTTAAAGGAGATTTATGAGGCAAGTTTTTTTTTACGCAGAGAGTTGTAAGTGCCTGGAATGCGTTGCTGAGGAGGTGGAGAAGTAGATATGATCACATTTAAGAGGCATTCAGACAGGCAGATGAACAGGCAGGGAATGGAGGGATATAAACCAGGTGGGATTAGTTTAATTTGGCATCATGGTCATTGGCCAAAGGACCGGTTCCTGTGCTGTACCGTTCTATGTTCTATATGTTCTATGAATATAAACATACATGGGGCAAATTGGGAAGTGAATTAAGTGGAGTGGGAAAGGGAAGGGTTTCAACTAGTTGTTGTATCAGCCCAGGGCAAGGCCTATTTCAAATCTCACACATGGCATTCTTGAGCCAATTACCAGAGAAGGGTGCTGTATATTCTCCTATTACCTTCCTCACCGCTTTTATGTTCAGGGTACTTTGTCCCAGATTGGTAGCAACCAAGGCAAAAGAGCTCCACCTGTCCTTCATGTTGGATGGAGCCCATCATCATGAGCAACACTGACTCCAGTGTTCACAGCTTTCTCTGTATTCTCTGGACCTGTCTAGAATGAGATGCAAACACAACCTTTCTAACTCAGAGGCTGGAAAATCATTATTGAACTGGTCGTCACCATATCTGACACCATTGCGCAACTGGATGTTAACCATGTGCTTCGAGATGACTCGCCAAGATAATAAACTGGTGAAAGAGACATTTTGAATGATAGATTTATTAATAACATGGGCTTGATATAAAATGTTTCCAGAGAATAATCAAAAGCTCATGCAATACACATCAAAGGGAAAAAAGCAGATTCAACTTGTCAAAAGGAAACTTTGATTACAGGGACGTACCCCAGCTCACTGAGCTAATCCATTGGGCCGGATTTTAATTCATATTTATGGCTGAATTGAGGTGTGTGCCATGGTTCTGAGTACTGGCCTCGATTCAGCTCCATTGATGATGCCTTGTTGGGCAGCACATGGATTCCCTGCATAACTAATTGCATAATGACACACACCTGAGCCCCATCAGGGGCCTAGCATAAGTATCTGGGTTTCTCTAGCACTTGTTGCCAGAGTATTGGTCAACTTTTGTGTATACTTTGTCTCCTGGCTGCTTAGTTTTGTCAACTCTAGAGCAGTCCTGGTTTCACTGTTCCTCTTAGGATATCCAGTTTTTGTGTTGGGACTCCACCTCAGATTCCCTGAGGCAAGATTCCTTCCAGTTGCTGCCTGTGTTTGGTTCTGAGGAAGCATCCTGACTCCAGTCTTGTACCAGTGTGCTGCATTTGGGTTCTGTGTGAGCTTACTCTTTGCTCAATGTTGTGACAGAATATTCTGGCCACCATGAACCCAGTGGACAGGAATCCCCTGTATGAAGCCCTCACCAGCCAGGGCTCACTTCTGGGCTGGCATGACCAGCAGCTCCAGGGGGTTGTGACAGACCTCCATACCCTTACTGTGACTGTTGGGCAGCTCAGTGAACAGGTCAGCTGAGTCTCTGCTCTTCTTACCTCTGCCATTCCTGGAGTTCTGTCTGACCAGCCTGGGCCATCAGTAGGAGCATCACTGTACAGTTTGATGACCTGACCACCCAAGGAACTGCATGTACCTGACCCAGAACCCTATACTGGGGATCTGGGAAAATGCTGGTCCTTCCTACTACAATGCTTGTTAATTTTTGAGCAGTGGCCCTCCGCATACACCACAGAGATCCAAGGTTGCATTTATTGTGGGGTTGTTGTGAGGAAGGGTGCTGGAATGGGCCATGGCCATCTGGGATCATCAACCAGAGACCTGTTCCTCATTTCACACCTTCATCAGGGGGATGAGAAAGGTCTTTGACCACCCCATCTGTGGAAAAGAGGCAGTCAAGTGACTTGTCACCCTCTGTCAGGGCTCCCGCAGTGTTGCAGAATACTCCATGGCGGTGCGGATGTTGGCGGCTGACTCGGGGTGGAGTGGGGAGGCTCTCCAGGGGATTTTTCGGCAAGGCCTCAGTGACAGGATTGAGGATGAGTTGGCAGCACGGGATGAGACAACCAGCCTGGATGCATTGATCTCTCTAGCCACCAGGCTGGACAACTGACTCTGGGAATGGCAGAGAGAGAGAATGGTTCATCCAACACCTCCATTTCCTCCATGGCTCACCCTCCCAGACTCTTCTGACCCGAGCCTCTTGGCTCCGGCTCCCCCTCCTGCCCCTAGAGGTGCTTCCAACCCAGCCAATTGCAGCACTTCAGGAGAGCAACCAATGCAACTGGGACAGAACCGCCTTTCTCCCTCCAAATGACATCGGTGATTAAGAGCTGGGGATTGCCCCTATTGTGGCCAGTCTGGCCATTCTCTCACCATTTGGGTGGCCAAAAGGGGAGGACTTGCTGGTAAAGAGGAGGATCCTGGTGAACCAGAAAACTTTCCCTATGGCCTCCCAGAACTGGATGCTGATCCCAGCTACCATAAGACACCTCCAACGGTCCCTGTCCTTCTCTGCCTTTGTGGACTCCGGTGCTGAGGGAGATCTGTTGGATAAAGGTGAAGCTTCCTGGGCCGGGATTCCTCAGGAGCCATTGAGTGCCCCTCGAGGTCTGGGTGCTAGATGGCAGACTGTTGACCCGAGTCACGCACCGTACACCTCCACTGTCGTTGCTGATCTCCGGAAACCATCGGTAACAAGTCTATTTCCACCTGACAACCTCCCCACAGATGCCAATAGTCCTGGGGTACCCTTGGTTGAGCCGCCACGATCCCCACCTCGATTGGGTGACGGGCAGGATAGTCAGTTGGAGTCCATTCCGCCACTCCAATTGTCTCCACTCGGCCCTTACTCCAGTACAGGCTACTGCTGGTTTGTTGGCTGCTGAAGCCCCAGACTTGTCCTGGGTCCCAGCGGAGTATCAAGCATTTGGGGCAAGCATTTAGAAAACAAGGGGCCCTTCCCCTGCCTCCTCACTGGCCATATGATTGTGCAATTGACATCCTCCCCGGGTCTCCACTACCTACCAGTCGGCTATATAACTTGTCCCGACCAGAGAGGGAGGCCATGAAGGAGTACATCAATGAATCTCTCGCGGTAGGCATTATTCACCCCTCATCCTCCCTGGTAGGTGCAGGGTCCTTCTTTGTAGGAAGGAAGGACGGCTCACTGCGTCCGTGCATTGACTGCTGGGGCCTTAATAACATAACCATCAGAAACAAATATCCACTGCCGTTCATTAATTCCAAGTTTGCACTTCTTTACGGGGCCACCATATTCTCTAAACTTGACCTACGAAGTGCTTACCACCTGGTCAGGATAAGGGAGGGAGATGAGAGGTAAACAGCATTTAATACCCCTCTCGGCCACTTTGAATACCTAGTAATGCCATTCGGCCTTACCAATGCCCCCGCCATCTTCCAAGCCCTGATCAATGATGTTCTACGAGACTTCATCAATCGATTTGTGTTTGTCTGTCTAGATGACATCCTGATCTTCTCTAGTAGTTTCCAGGAACACACCCAGCACGTCCATTAGGTTCCCCAGAGGCTTTGGGAGAACAAGCTCTTCGTTGAGGCTGAGAAATGTGAATTCCATGTCCCCTCCATCAGCTTCTTATGATATATAATTGAGAGTGGACAAGTAAGGGCAGATCCCGAGAAGATCTGGGCGGTGGCAGAGTGGCCTCGACCCATGACACGCAAGCAACTCCAACGGTTTCTGGGGTTTGCAAACTTCTATCACCGCTTCATTAGAGATTATAGTCAGGTGGTGGTACCCCTTACTCGACTGATTTCCCCTAAGACCCCTTTTCTGTGGAAACCTGAAACTGACTCGGTGTTCTCGGACCTGAAGAAATGCTTCACATCCTCTCCTATCCTAATCCAACCAGACCCCTCCTGCCAATTCATTGTGGAGGTTGACGCCTCCGACTCTGGGGTGGGAACAGTCCTCTCTCAACTCTCCAGTTTGGATCAGACTGCACCCCTGTGCCTTTTTTCTCGCCGGTTGTCCCCCACCGAACGTAACTATGAAGTGGGGAACCGGGAGTTACTAGCAGTCAAGTTTGCATTAGAGGAATGGAGGCACTAGCTCAAGGGGAGCAGAACATCAGTTTATCGTTTGGACAGACCACAGGAACCTGGAATATATACGAACCACGAAACGCCTGAATTCCTGTCAAGCACGGTGGGCATTGTTCTTTCGCAAGTTCCAGTTTACGCTAACATATTGTCCAGGGTCTAAGAATGGGAAGCCTGCTGCTTTCTCCCGACAATACACCACCGAGGAAGACCATCCTTCCCTGGTCCTGTGTGGTGGCGGCCCTCACCTGGGAGATCGAGGCTGACGTGAAGGAAGCCCAACAAACCCAACCTGACCCAGGCACCAGGCAACAGACAACCCAACCGCCTTTTTGTACCAGAGCCTGTGTGGTCTCAGGTTCTGCAGTGGGGACATGCTTCTCGTTTTGCCTGCCATCCAGGGATTGACAGGACCCTTTTTCTCCTGAAGAAGCACTTCTGGTGGCTCTCCATGGACGCTGATACCCATTCCTTTGTCTCTGCCTGTTCTGTCTGCGCCCGTGGGAAAAGCCTCCCACTGACCACCGGCTGGACTGCTTCGTCCCTTACCCATACCTAGCTGTCCATGGTCCCATATTGCCCTGGATTTTGTCACAGGACTGCCCCCTTCTCACGGGAATGCTGCTGTTCTCACCATAGTAGACCGCTTTTCCAAAGCAGTGCATTTTGTGACCCTTCCCAAACTCCCTGCTGCTCAGGAGATAGCCGACCTGGTCGTCCAACACATCTTCCGCCTCCACGGAATCCCTGCAGACATTGTCTCCGACCAGGGTCCCCAGTTTGTCTCCAGTATGGCGGTCTTTTTGTCCGGCCCTTGGAACATCCGTAAGCCTATCGTCTAGTTTCCATCCACAGACGAATGGGCAAATCAAGATTTGGAAACAGTGCTACGTTGCATAACGATGAACGACCCTTCGACATGGAGCACCCACCTCGTTTGTGTTGAGTATGCCCACAACTCTGGTCTGCACTGCCACTGAAAGATCCCCCTTTGAATGCTCACTTGGTTACCAACCCCCTCTGTTCTCCATCCATGAAGGGGACATCTCCATGCCCTCAGTTCAGGACCATCTCTGCTGTTGCCACAAGGTCTGGGAGGACACATGCGCGGCCCTGCTCTGGACTGCCAACCGCAACCGGAGATTTACTGATTGTCGGTGGATTCCCATGCCAGTGTACCAGCCTGGGCAGGAGGTTTGGGTCTTGGCCAAGGACATCCCACTCAAAGGTGAGCCCAAGAAACTGGCTCCTCCCTTGATACCGTTTGAAATTGAGTGGATCATCAATCCCACAATGGTCCAACTCAAATTGCCTACGACTCTGAGGATACATCCTGCCTTCCATGTGTCTCAGGTGAAGCCAGTGGCTAGCAGTCCATTGTGCCCTCCAGCCAAGCCCCACCCCCCTGGATTGTTGATGACCACCCAGCATACACCGTCCAGCAGTTACTGGATGTATGCCACCAGGGTAGGGACCTGCAGTATTTGGTGGATTGGGAGGGATACGGTCCGGAGGAATGTTCCTGGGTTCCTCAGTCCTTCATTTTGGACCCCTCCCTCATTTAGGAATTCCATCAGAACCATCCAGATAAGCCCGGTGGGTTGCCTGGAGGCTCCCATTGGGGGGGGGGGGGGGTACTGTTATGGTTCTGAGTACTGGCCTTGATTCAGCTCCATTGATAATGCCTTGTTGGGCAGCACATGGATTCCCTGCACAACTAGTTGCATAATAACACACACCTGAGCCCCATCAGGGGCCTAGCATAAGTACCCGGGTTTCTCTAGCACTAGCTGCCAGAATATTGGTCAACCTTTGGGTATACTTTGTCTCCTGGCTGCTTAGAGCTGTCAACTCTTGAGTAGTCCTGGTTCACTGTTCCTCTTAGGATATCCAGTTTTTGTGTTGGGACTCCACCTCAGATCCCCAAGGCAAGATTCCTTCCAGTTGTTGCCTGTGTTTGGTTCTGAGGAAGCATCCTGACTCCAGTCTTGTACCAGTGTGCTGCATTTGGGTTCTCTGCAAGCTTGCTCTTTGCTCAACATTGTGACAGAGTGAGCTGGGGAGACAATAATTAAATGTGGTGAGGGTGACATTGCATGAGGAAGCCACCAGCATCTCTCTCACTTCTGCATTTAACCTCAGGATGTGTGTGAGCACCCTCTCACACCATGCAGACCAGCAACTTCAATTTGTCAATCTCCCCATAAAAGTGAAAAGTTCATGGGTTTTAAGTTTCAACTGGGTTCCTGGTCTTCCCTGAACTTGCCAGTGAAAACAAGGCAGGTGCTGAAGAATTGTCAGTACCACAAAGTCGCATTTACTTTCTTGATTGCTTATGTGAAAAGGCTTTGTCCACATAACCTGTGGAGAGCTGACTATGTGAATGTTAGAGCTAACATTAGCAATTTTGGAATTTTATTTCTAAACATTAGAGATCGCTATGTGTGATCCGCACTTTGCAGCTCTGACCTGTCACATCAGTGTAGGTGATGTTTATGCTGCCTTACTTGGAGTTCAGTATGAATGGCAGTTGAAGCAGAAACCTCAAGGCACAGTAGTGCTGCAGTTAGCATAATGCTATTACAGCACCAGTGACCCAGGTTCAATTCTGGCTGCTGTCTGTAAGGAGTTTGTACATTCTCCCCATGTCTGTGTGGGTTTCCTCCCACATTCCAAAGATGTGCAGGTTAGGAAGTTGTGGGTATGCTCTACTGGCACCGGAAGCATTGTGGGCTGCCCCCAGAACACTCTACGCAAAAGATGTGTGTTTAAATGTTCATGTGACTAATAAAAATATCTTATCCTAAAAACTGTAGAAGGCTGCTCGTCGCTGACCAACTGCTCCGTAGTAGGGAGGGGATCAAGGTGGGCACTTCTCTGGAGGCCAAAATTAGTGCACAGGGTAAACAAAGAAAGTTTCTGTGATGTGCCCAAGAAACAATACTGAGGAGGCTCATGATCTTGCACCAAGTGATGGCAGGGATGCATGGATTAACAGAATGGGATATGCTACCTCTTTGGCCTGGTGACCACACTTTATCATTGAGTGTTGAAGTCATCTTCACCCTCAATTTCCTTGCATAGGGATCAGTCAAGGGCACATCCAGAGACCTTTGCAAGAGATTGCAGTTGGAGGAACCAAACAAAATAAAGCAGGTGCTAGCAATTGTGACACCTTTGGTTGTGTGAAAGCCAATCAGAACTGGGCCTGAGCAAGTATTTAAATTTGACTGCTTACAAGAAGGGCACCTTAAACAGGTGCAGAGTACACAAATATTCATGTCAATAATTGCTGAAGTGTGTCTGTGCCCTTGTTGTTCCCTCTCTCCCTTCCGCACCTTGCACCTGCCCCAAGTCCCAGTGAACAGGTGCTTGAGCTGATGGTTCTGGCTGGATTGTCATCCTGCAGGAGTGTCACTGACTGTCCAGGGAGGGAAGTGAGGGATGACCACGCACCCTCAGGTCAACCTCAAACCTTCAGCAACCACTCCGGGTTTCTGTTCCATAAACACGCAGCTGCTGTCTTGCTCCAGGAAAGTCTGTGCCTTTGTCCTGCAGCAGTTCACTCATCCCTGATCTCTTTTATTCTCAAGTAGGCTACAAACTAACCAATTCTCAGAGACAAAAGCTATCCTGTTTAAAACATTTTCACATGGGGAGAAACCAGTTATTGGTAGAAGCAAAGCCACGTGACAACCAGATGTATCTTTGGAAGCTGAAGATAGGATTGCAGTATTTTCTGTTGATATACTTTGCAGTTGATATTTCTGGACGGGCCCCCAGTTAAATAATGACCATAGTCACTTCATGGTCATGTTCTGCACTGCATTTCACAGCAACAAAGTTTGGAATTACAGGAGACACAGGACACACAGCACAAAAGCCTTTGGATGAAGACAAGAAGAATCATAGTGATGAGGCCAATGAAGCACACAAGACACTGGAAGAACTCAGCAGGTCAGGCAGCATCCATGGAGTGAAATGGACAGTCAATGTTTTGGGTTGAGACCCTTCACCTGGACTCAGAGTTCCTTCAGCATCTTGTGCATTGCTCTAGATTCCAGCATCTGCTGATTCTTGTGTCTCTGTCAAACATATACTGTGGGCTGGAAACCTGTGAGTTTCTTAAAAATGCCAAACCCACTTCTTCCAATGCAACACATCCTACAAATGGCCAGGCTCATCTTTTCACATCCCTCCCAATTTCTCAATACCACTTCATGCTTTGCTATTCCATATGTTAAAAGGCTACTTGCCAGGTACTAACCAAAGACGTACAGGTGAAGGAAACTAATATTGATGAAATTCAGATTTATAACAGAAACTTTACACTGCAACATTGTGCATGTTTTTTATACAACCACACATCTTAACTCTTTCTCTTCCTTCCACTTCTAAAATGTAGGAGCCACATAGGTCTCCCACAGGTGGAGGAAGGTTTCTCAGCTCCCCACTCTGGCTGCTGGGATGCTATTGGCCAAATTCTTCTGGGATTTGAAACTGGTGAAGGCCATGCCATGGACTGCTTCACCCTCACGTATGCAGGGACTGAGTCATTGAAAAATCAGGCAAGTAGGGTTCTGAACAAGGCTTGAGGTGGGATAGTGGGTTGGAGAAGGTGAGATATGGAAGTGGTTTGATCAGAATTCCCCATATCATCCTTCTCCATCAACCCTCCTACAGCCCTCGTTCATTTCAACACCCTGTTCTAGCCAAGAGATGGTGAGATCTTTGCTGCTCAGTAGTAGGGTGTTGAATACTCAAACCTGGGACATTTTGTACCCCTTTCAAGATGCCATTCACAGTGTGCAAGCTTTAAATGAGTGCTTGGATACACTCGTGTGATTGACAGATTTGTTGGTCCCTGAGGTAGCCACCTTGGTTGAAGACACTATTGCAGAAACTGTGAAATAATGTCATCCCTGCTTGCTGGTAGAATGCTGCCTCACAGTGTCAGTGACCTGGGTTCAATCTTGATCTCTGGCACTGTCTGTGTGGGGTTTCCAGCATCTCCCTGTGACTGCATGGGTTTCTTCAGGATGCACTGGCTTCCTCCCATATCCTGAGATGTGCAATTAATTGGCTACTATAAATTGGCCCACATTGAATGGTGGAATCTGGGAGGAGTAGAAGGGAACGAGCAAAGAATAAAATGGAATTAGTGTAGGATTAGTGTAAATGGTGGCTGGATACTTGGTGTGTATTTGGTTTGAGTGCTGTATAAACAGAAAGCATGAAGGTCAATGTACCGCTGTGTTTAATTTTCCTGATCAGGCAACATTATTAAACCATTTGCACTGGCTCTAGGACTAGAGACCTTATTCAGGATGCAGGCTTCAGAGGTAAACTCCAGACAAAACTTACTGGCATCAAAAGCAGGCCTGTTCACAAAGGTTAGGTGAGGCATAGGTTGGGCAAGCTGCACCTGTACTCTCTTGAGTTTAGAAGAATAGGAGGTCATCTCATAGAAACATACAAACTTCTGGCAGATCTTGACAGGGCACATCTGGGAAAATCTTTCCCCTGGATTGGGGTGTCTAGAACCAACAGCCTCAAAAAAGGAGTCAGCCATTCAGAACAAAATTTTCTGCACCCAGATCATAGTGTATCTTTGGACTTCTTTGTCCAAGGCTGTGTTGGCTCAGTCAATGACTGCAGTCAAGACAGAAAGTGATAGATTTTTGGATACTAAAGGAATAAAGGGCTATGTGGTTCATACAATAAAGTGGCACTGAGGTAAAAGGTCAGCAATGCTGTTATTGAATGGGAGATCAGGCATGGGGGCCAAATGGCCTATGTTTCTTCCATCCATCAACAGGGAGATTATCTCCTCACGTGAGCTTTGCATGAAGTCCAGCAATTCTTCATTTAATCAAGAAGCAGTTTTGATTGGTTGGTCTTCTTACTCTTCCATTCCTGTGTCCCTCTCCCAATTCCAGAATCTGTCAAAGAACCCATTTGCAATGACTCTTCATTGGAGTTTGAACCCCAAATTCACCACTCGTTCTCTTTACTCACGCCTTCCAAACTCAACATAACAACGTCAACATAACAACGTGAACAATATTCCCACAAACGTGAAGGCTGCCCAATTTCCTTTCTTGGCTTCCACTCTAGCTGATATTTTTAACAGATTTTTAACAGTTTTCACTCCTTGGATCCTGTCCATCTTTCCTCAAATCTGCTGTCATCCACACCTTCAAGAAAAATATAACATAATCCCTCAATCCTTGCAAGTGACTGATTTATCTTCAACCTTGCTTTCCCTTCTAGAGTTCTTGAACAGGATGTATCTTTTAAATTCATGTCCATCCTTTCTTGTTTGAATCCCTCCTTATAGGTTTCCTCCCCTGCCACAAGTCTGAAAGAGTTCTTTCAAATGCCGCTTTGTAAGATTGTGACAGAAATAATTTATTCCTCTTTATCATTCTTGATTTCTCTACTGCTTTTGACATTGTTGACCACATTATACTCCTCCAGTACTTTTCCCCATGCCCAGCTGGGTGTGTCCATACTTGCCTTGTTTTATTTTTATCTTCTCATAGTCATACAGCATTAGAAACAGACCCTTCGGCCCACCACATCCATGCTGACCATCAAGTACCTAACTAAATTAATCCTCCTTCACTCAGTCCATCTACCAATCACCCACACACTCATCCCACTGGGTCCCCTCCCTCCTCTGTTCACATCTGCCCACCACACCTCCCTTATTTAAATCCATGTTCCACTTTCCTTTCCTATCAGATTCCATCATCTGCAACCCTCTGTTGCCTCCACCTATCGCCTGCCAGCCTCTGATGCTATTTCCAGTCTTCTTTCCTCACCTGGATTTACCTGTCACTTGCCAGCTCACCAATCTCACCAATTTTTTATAGATGCATTATAGAAAGCATCCTATCCAGATGCATCACCGCTTGGTATGGCAACTGCTCTGCCCAAGACCCCAAGAAAGTATGGAGAGTTGTGGACACCGCTCAGCACACCACAGAAACCAGCCTCCCCTTTACAGACACTGTCTACACTTCTTGCTGCCTCGGTAAAGCAGCCAACATAATCAAAGGCCACTCCCACCCCGGACATTTTCTCTTCTCCCCTCTCCCATTGGGCAGAAGATACAAAAGCCTGAGAGCACAAACCACCAGGATCAAAGACAACTTCTATCCTGCTGTTGTAAGACTATTGGACAGACCTCTTGTACGTTAAGATGGACCCTTGACCTCACGATCTACTTCATTATGGCCTTGCACCTTATTGTCTGCCTGCACTGCACTTTCTCTGTAACTGTAACACTTTATTCTGCATTCTGTTAATGTTTTCCCTGTACTACCTCAGTACACTGATTTGATGAAATGATCTGTATGGATGGCATGCAAAACAAAATTTTTTACTGTTCCTCGGTACATGTAACAATAATAAACCAATTTACCAAATCTTCCAATTTACCAGCTCTTGCTCCACCCAAACCCCTCACTTCTTTATACTGGCTCTCTCCTCTTTACTCTTTGTCCAGATGAAGGGTCTCAACCTGAAGCGTCAACTGTCCATTTCCCTCCACGGATGCTGCCTGACCCTCTGAGTTCCTCCAGCAGTTTGTCTTTTGCTCCATATTCCAGCATCTGCGGTCTCTTCTGTCGACATTAATCCTATTTTTCCTTTGGCATCTCCCTCCACGCAGAGTCTCCAGCTACACATCTTCATGAAGACCAGTTTACAGTAGCCAATTACCTTCCTAACCAGCACATTTTTGGCATGAGGGAGGCAGCTGGTGCACTTGGGGGAAAGTCAAATGTCACAGGGACAATGTGCAAGCTCCACAGGGACAATGTGCAAGCTCCACACAGACAACACACAAAGTCAGGACAGAAGTTGAGTCCCTGGACCTGAGGCAGCAGCAGCACTAACTGCTGCATCATTGTTCTGTCTGGTCAGAGGCAAAAAAAAAAATTCTTGTGATGGTTTCCCTTTCCACGACTTCACCATTAGTCTTGGTATTCCATGAGGATCTATCTTCGGACTCCTCTTATTACACATCAGCATGCTGCTCTAGGGCAGGCACGGTAGAGTAGCAGTTAGCGTAATGCTATTACAGCGCTAGCAACCCGGGTTCAATTCCCGCCGTTGTCTGTAAGGAGTTTCTACGTTCTTCCCGTGTCTGCGTGGGTTTCCTCCGGGTGCTGCGGTTTCCTCCCACGTTCCAAAGAAGTACCCATTAGGAAGTCGTGGGCATGCTATATTGGTGCCGGAAGAGTGGCGACACTTGCGGGCTGCCCCCCAGAACACTCTACGCAAAAGATGCATTTCACTGTGTGTTTCGATGTACAGTACATGTGACTAATAAAGATATGTCATCTCATCTCATCTCATCTAAGCAATGTCCTCAACACTACATTCATTTCTAAATCTATGCTAATTGTACCCAGCACCAGCTACATGACCCCTTCACTGTGACTAAATTGTCCGGTTACTTGTTGGAGGTCATCCAACCTCTACTGCCCTATCCCCACTAAGTCCTGTTCACTCATCACACCTATTCTTGCTCCCATCTGGCTTCCAGTTTATCCAAGTCTGTGTTTTAAATTTCTTGCTTTGAAATCCTCCTGTGGTCTTTCCGCTCCTATCTCTGTAATACATTCCAGCTCTAAAATCACGTGTGATATCCAGGTCCCTCCAATTCTGGCCTTTTGTTCATCCCTGAATTTAGTTGCTCCACCTTTGCTGGTTGTGGCTTCTTCTGCATTGGTTTGAAAGTCTGGAATTTCCTTCTTAAGCATTTCTGTCTTGCCACCTTCCTTCACTTCTTCAGCATGGTTCTTAAAACCTAATTCCTTTCCCAACCTAATATGATTCTATACAAAATAATCTTTGATAATTCTTTTATGAAACATCTTGGAATGTTGGGTACATTAAAGGTGCTAAATAAATGATATTCTTAACAAATTTACTGTTAAATTGTTGCACCTTCCTAGTAATCTCTTGTACCATTGATGTTACTGAGTTATGACATCACAATGCAGACAGGTTATGCATCTGAAGTAAACACAGGGTCTTTAAGAATGTATTTAATGCAGTGCCCAGTCCTGTCATATTTTGTTTATTCAGGGTACTTTGCCAATCTTATTTTCCAAGATATGCTCACTGTTCAATATTAGTTTTGTTTTCTCATCTTGATCTCTTTCAATATAAATGCTTCTTTGAAGACTAGCTCAAACAATTTCTATTAGTTTGCAGGGACTCTTTTTGTTTTCTCAAGAGCACGATAAACCTCCCTGTTGTAGGATGCAGTAATTATTTGATTACCCATTCTAAATTATCAATATGCATTATATCAAATTGGAGATGGTTTTATTTATACATTTAAACTCTGGTATATTGTATATTATTGTTGGCTTTAAATCAGATAAATAATTCGAATGTTGATATGGTTCTTTCATAATATTTCAATTTGGAAAAATGTTTTTGTAATGCCAGCATGTATTACAGGAGACATATTTACACATATTACTTGCTTTGTCTTTCTGTAATTTTATAATTAGTCATTTATGCAAATAATAATCTTGACACAAGTAATTTGCAGTGAAATGATAGTTATCATAAATCACTTTATAAGCTAATAAGTGTTAGAATAAGATGACTAGGTCTGACATTTGTTGAAAACATGATGCTTTAGAAATGTATCTCACATCTCACTGTCAAATCATTGCATATCACTCATTTTGATATGCAAAAGCATGCATTTAATACTGTAATAAAATCATTATATAGCATGTAAATTATGCATCTATTGGCTAGACCGTAGCAAGCACAAACATTTTGCTATATTTTCAGCAAACCATCACAATTTATAACTGAAATTCTAAAAATCGATGACATGGAAGTAAAGGTTTTTAATTCACATGTTGGGATGTTACACATTGGATATTAATATTATCCTTCTTTGATTTCATCCATTCTTCACTGAAACCAACTAACTGGTATTAAAATTGCATTTCTTCTGAGAAATGGGTAAAAATCATGACAAAAATATCCCTTGATTTAAATTTACAAATCCCACCTGCAGAGTTCACATTTTTATAATGATATTAGACAGATATCTGTGTTGGAAATAAAATCAAGTAAATGTATTTATAGTGCTTAAAAAGTAAGGACAACATTTCACCAAAATATGTATTGAGAAACAGAGGGAAACAATTAGCTCCTTCTTTTTTAAGGTACAATGGTTACGTACTGTGATAAAAGAAGCTTTTGATCTGAGATGATCGAACGGCTTCCAATTACCTCAGATGCTCAAGTGTCGCAGCAAGCTCCTTTGAAGAGGTGTTGGACCTCATTGGGGAGTCTGCCTGCCATTTCATACCTTGTTGCAATGAATGTGATCATCAATGGTTTCAAATGCTCAACAGTTACAATAGGGCTTTTTTGAAGAACTGTTGGACCTCTTCAGGGCTATGTCAAATATTTGGCACTTTTTCCGTGCATGTAGGTCTGGGGTAACCCCTAGGCCAATAGACCTTTTCAATTGGTTGAGGTGTCGCCCTGTGTCATCTAGCTGAGAGACAAACAGAAGTGGACAACAGTGAGGAAATGGAGGACTGGTTATAATCGCCAGTTTAACTCTGAGGGCTGATAACTATGTAATAATCAAATGCTGGGAATATTGCATTTGAAACAAAACTGCAGCAGTAGCAGCATGAAGCAAGAAGACTCTGTTTTCTAGAAACATTTGGGAGGCCATTCCTATAGAATTACATTGAAAAATAACAAGGGTTGCTTGCCATTACTTTTATATTTTCTTTTCACTTATTCTCTATCTAAAATTATAATAGTTCAGTATTTTAAATTATTTTATGTTTTTACTGAATTCCTTACACTCTTAAAACAAGATCCATGGTTTTGTGTTAAAAATCTAGTGAATATTCTTTTGATCAATTTTGGTAGATTTTGCAAATGTTGTAAGACTTTGACATCCTTATCCTAGAAAATATCAGTGAACAAATACATGGAGAGGAATACTCAAAGTGTTCCCTAAAGTGCTTTTGACTTTAAGAAAATAGCTGTCAGTTACATTCACAAGCATAACATTATGTCTGCTGTTCAGCATATTTCACTGGGGTTGTATTTAATGGCATAACTCACGATTACCAGATCTGCTTGTGATTTTACATAAATAAGATGAAATCATCCATTTCTCATACAAAAACCCTGTGCAAATTGAACCACAAAATAGCTCAAATTCATTCATTGACTTCATTGTTCTTTACTGTTTTATCAAAACCAATTTGTTTCTTTCCAATAGCCATAGACTCCTGCTGAGAGCTGTACAAAAATAAAAATGAATTTGGAGGTAGAGTTAATAAAAAATCTTCCAATCATTTAGGTGTACTTACCTAAAAATTCAATTGTGCCCATTTTTGGTGCACTAAAACATTTAGTGCAAATACTCAATTAGTGTCCCTGCAAAGATATCATAGAATTGGTCAAACTCCAGTTTGAAATGTGTTCCAGTAGTTTATATGCAGGGACAAGAGCTAAAATACAAGCTGCAGGCTTCCCAATGGGACCTTACCCAATTTTGTGCACCTCCAACATTTTACAGTGCAGGATTTGGAGAAGGCTGGATTTGGACTGGGTGCAGGTCAATGGGACTAGCGGAATAAAGCTTTGGCACAGAGTAGAAGGGCTGAATGGCCTGTTTTCTGTGCTGTAGTGTTCGATGGTTCTATGGTTCTAAGGCTGTCATTCCTTAAAGGTACACAACCCAGGGCATCAACACAATAGCAACACACAGTATGGCTGCCATGGAGGAGACAGGGGGTGCAGGAGTGAGAGAGAGAACTCCCACAGTCATTAAAAATGATTTGCGAGTCCTGGTCAATGAAATACATGCAAAGGAGGAGGCCCTGTGCACCAGGGGCCATGAAACCTGTCAGATCCACCATAAACTGAGCGTGATTTCTTCCAAAATGAGAAACTCCACACAGTAGAGGAATGTGGAAGGAAATTCCATGTCCTCACAAGATAGGACAGGGTGATCTGCTCACCACTGTCATCACCTGCAGAATGGAGCTCCTCACAGGAAAGTGTATTTTATGCAGAGGTCTGAGTTATTTCAGTGAGGAGGCATAAAGAGATGCACAATAAGCCCTTAAATTAATTGCTAGCACTACTAGGGAGGGTTTAAACTAGATTAGAGGAGTGTGGGATCCAGAGCAGTAGTAAGGTAGACGGGAAGCTGATACAGAATTGAATGGGAACAAGCGCATCAGTTCAGAAAGTGGAGGGATTGAGGGGAAGGTGGATGTCATGACCAGTAATTCTGTAAGGAAGGACGGGCAGGAGCAAGGTAATATACACGATGGGAAGGAAAGATTGAAGTGACTTGGTTGAGAGAGGGACAGGACTGGCTGCTTAATGTTCTAGGGCTTCAATATTTTAGAAGAGATAGAGAGGGAGGTAAAAGAGGGGGAGGAGTTGCATGACTAATCAAGGACAATATCGCAGCTGCACTCAGAAGGAACATAATGGAGGGCTCATCCACTGGGTCTATATGGGTAGTACTTAAAAATAAGAAAGGTGCAATCACTCTGATGGGATTATACTATAGAGCCCCCCCCCCCCCCCCACAATAGCCGTGGGGATATTGAGGAACAGATATGCTGTCAGATTAGGGAAAGGTGCAAAAACAATAGGATTGTCACATTGGGGACTTCAACTTCCCCAATATAGACTAGGACCTCCTTAGTGCAATAGTGTTAGGCGGGGTAGAATTTGTTAGGTACATCCAAGAGAGTTTCTTAAAACAGTATGTATGAAGTCCAAACAGAGGAGGGGCCATACTGGACCTTGTATTGTGAAATGAGCCTTGCCAGGTGACTGACCTTCCAGTGGGGGTATGTTTAGGAAACAGTGATCACCACTCCATAAGATAGCTATGAATAAGGATAAGAATGGACCTTGCAGGAAAGTATTAAATTGGGGGAGGGAAAATTACAAGATTATTAGGCAGGAACTGGGGAGAGTCGGAGCATGGCAACTCATTGCAAGCTGCTCTCTGCAGATCTATTCATTACTTCTATTGTAATCATTCTACTCTTTTAAATTTAAATTCTATGTCACTAAGTATTACGATGAGATGGACTCTTGACTTCACACTCTACCTTGGTATGACCTTGCTACCTGCACTGCACTTCCTCTAGCTGTGACACTTTACTCTGTATTCTGTTATTGTTTTTAGCCTGTACTACCTCAATGCACTGTGTAATGAATTGATCTGTACGAACGGTATGCAAGACAAGTTTTTCACTGTACCTCGGTACAAGTGACAATAATAAACCAATACCAATATCGATTGGTAACCACTGCTTTTGGGCAAGTCCACATCTGACATGTGGAGGTTGTTTAAAGACCAGCTGCACAGAGTACAGGACTGGATTCTTCCAGTGAGGAGGAAGGACAAGGATGGCAATGTACGGGGACCTTGGATGTCAAGAGAGGGGGTGAATTTAGTCAAGAAGGAAAAGGAAGCATATGTAAGGTTTTGAAAGCTAAAATTGAACAGGGCCCTTGAGGAACATAAAGAAGCCAGAAAATAACTAAAGGAGGGAATTAGGAGATCCAGAAGGGGCCACGAAAAGTCCTTGGCAAGTAGAATTAAAGAGAATCCAAAGGCATTCTATACGTACATCAAGAGCAAGAGGATAACCAGTGAGACAGTAGGCCCACTCATGGATAAAGAAGGGAAAATATGCTTGGAGGCAGAGGATGTGGACGAGGTCCTAAAAGAATACTTAGTGTCAGTATTCATCAAGGATAAGGATATGGAGGATAGGGAGATCAGTGTGGAGCATGATAATATGCTAGGGCATTTTGAGATAAAGAAAGAGTTGGTGTTGTGTCTCTTGAACAACCATAAGGTAGATGTCCCCAGGGCCTGATGCAATATACTCCAGGTTATTGAAGAGGCAAGTGATGAGATTGCTGGGGCCTTGACCAAGATCTTTTTGTCCTCTCTAACCACGGGCAAGGTCCTAGAGGACTGCCGAGTAGCTAATGTTGTTCCTTTGTTCAAAAAGGAAAATAGGGATAATCCTGGAAATTATAGACCAGTAAATCTCATGTCAGTGGTAGGGAAGATATTGGAGAGGATGCTTAGGGATAGGATTTATGAGCATTTAGAAAAGCATGGCCTAATTAGGAACAGTCAGCATGGCTCTGTGCAGAGCAGGTCATGTCTTACTAACTTGATTGAGTTTACCGAAGAGGTGATGAAGGTGATCAATGAAGGTAGAGCTGTGGATGTTGTCTACATGGATTTTAGTAAGGAATTTGACAAGGTCCCTCATGGTAGGCTCATTCCAAAGATTAAGATGCATGGGATCCATGGTGACTTGGCTATTTGGGTTCAGAATTGGTTTGCCCATAGAAGACAGAAGGTAGTGGTTGATGGGTTTTATTCTGGCTGCAGTTGTTCCACAAGAGTCAACACTGGGACCTCTGCTGTTTGTGATATATATATAAATGACTTGGGTGAAAACGTGGATGGGTGGGTTAGTAAGTTTACAGATTACACAAAGATTGATGGCATTGTGGATAGTATAGAAGGTTGCCAAAGGATACAGCGGGACATAGATCAGTTGCAGATATGGATGGAGAAATGGCAGATGGAGTTTAATTTGGGCAACTGTTGATTAGTTTAATTAGGTGTTATTAGCTTAATTAGTTTGGCACGACAACGTGGGCCGAAGGACCTGTTCTATGTGCTAACTGAGGTGCAAGCGGACTTGTACAGAGGATCTGGTGGATTTTCACATGTCTTTTCTGTCTCCTAATTAACGTACCATATTGGTGTTAAGGATGGCACTGTGGAAACCTCACTTGGTATGCATGGGGGAGTTTTATTTTGTGGGTTCCTTATAAAAGTAGTTGCTGTGTTAAGGAATCCTTTAATTTGTGTGCAGCCAATGAACAAGCATGTCCCAGCTGGCCGGACTATACAAAATCACCCAAACTTTAAAACATCAGTAACATATTACCCACACAAAGTAGCTCATTCTCCAATCCATGGCTGTCCACCATTTCACCCCATCACAGACATTCCCTATGTTCCACCCATTTCCTTTCCCAAACTTCTCTGCCGCTTAGACCAAATTGCTTTCACACTTTCTCAGTTCTGGTGAAGAATCTTCCACCTGAAATGTTGACTGTTTCTCATTCCACAGATGCTGTCTGGCCTGCTGAGGTTTTCCCCAGTGTTCCCTGTTTTTATTCCAGATTTGTTTTCTGTATACAGCAGTGTATCCCTCCAATGATGTTAGCTCCAAAACCTCATCTTGAGGAGACTAAGGACATGTTCCAATAATATCCTGGGATTCATTGGCTCTCCAATCCCAGCAGCTGAGCACAGAACAACAATAACCAGCAAATATATGGATATTAATGTAAAATGTCATTAGTTTGTGATTGGAGAGCACTGTGGTATGAGGAGCCAATGAAGTTAAGAGTAGTCCTTAGCTCCCAGGATGAATTTCTCTGTGCAGCTCTGGTTACTGGAAATATTCAGGACTGCAGATTCCTTTGGCATTCTGGAAATATGTCTTCTCTGACATCGCAAGCCACACACTGTTGAAAGGTCCAGGTTCTTCATGGGAACATTTATCAGCACATGAACACAGTCAAGGGCTGTTTACCTTCATGGGAGCCAGCTGTGCTGTCAAATCCCATTACCTGAGATAAAACCCACTCCTCACTGAAATCAAATTAGGTGAAAGCACTTCTTTGTGAGACAGTGCTCAAGTGACCTCTCTAATGAAGCAGTGAGCAGAAAGTTAGGAAACATGACAAAGATCTGCTACAGTCACTTTAAAGGTTCCTGTGATGAGGAATTTTAAAGTCAACAGGATGTTGACCTCTTCAAAGGCAACATCACAGCGCAACCAGAATGTCACATACCTCAGTGGTAAAAACCTCAGAAAACAAAGTCTGTGATTGCCAGGTAATATCTATTGTCTCTGAAGACTCTAAGAATGGGGTCTTGGATGATAGGCATATCTTTGCCTCCTACACTACGATCCCCAAACCTGAGTGGGCAGCCATGGCCATGCTAACTCCTCTAGTCCTGTCAGTAATGTCACTACTAAGGCAGCCACTGAATGAATATCTCAGCAGCTAAACATTGAAAAGTCTTAGAGTTGTAGAGTTATACAGCACAGAAACAGACCCGTCATCCAACTCATCCATGCTGACTAAGATGCCTTCCTGAGCTGGTCCCATTTGCCTGCATTTGGCCCATATCCTTCTAAACCTCTCTTATCCATGTACATGTCCAAATGTCTTCTAAATACTGCAATTGTACCTGCCTCTACCACTTGCTCTGGCAGCTTGTTCCATATAACCACCACCCTCTGTGTGAAAAACTTGCCTCTCAGGTGTAAATCTTTCCCTCTCGCCTTATATCTATGCTTTCTAGGTTTAGACTCCCCTACTCTGGGAAAGATGCTGTGACCATCCGCTTTATCTACTCACTTCATGATTTCATAAACCTCTATTAGGTCACCCCACAGCCTCCTTTGCTCTGGGGAATGGTCCCAGCATGTACAATCTCTGCTCATAACTCAAGTCTTCCAGTCTATGCAACATCCTTGAGAATCTTTTCTGAAACCTCTCCAGCTTAATCACATCCTTCCTATAGTATGGTGACTAGAACTGCACACAATATTCTAGGTGTGGTCTAACTGATGTCCCATACAGCTGTAACATGATGTCCCAACTCTCATACTCAATGCCCCATCCAATGAAGGTAAGCATGCCATCTGCCTTTGTCTTTCGGTGAACTATGTACTTGTACCCTTCGATCTCTCTGTTCCGCAACTATCCCCAGGGCTCTGTCATTTTTTTGCATAAATTCTGCCCTGGTTAAGCTTCCCAAAATACATCACTTCACATTTGTCTGGGTTAATTTGCATCTGCCATTCCTTTACCCACTTTCCCAGTTGATCTAGATCTTGTTATAAATTTAGACAACCTTCTTCATTGTCCACTATACCAACAATTTAATCCCTAAATTTACTAATCAAACCTAAATTCTCATCCAAATCGTTAATATATATGACAAACAGCAGAGGATCCAGAGCCAATCCCTGTGGCACACCACTGGTCACAGGCCTCCAATCTGAAAAACAACCTTCCACTGCAGACTTTCACTCACGTATCTCTGTTCAAGAAACTGAACAGGTTAATAGGCATGCCTACAACTTCCAGGAAGGCTTACACAATAAATGATAATTTAAAGATAATTGACAGCAATCATGGAGTACTGACTAGTTTATTAATTGGAGGGGTTCAACAATGGGTAGCTGGTCTGCTCCAGCACATGACTGTTCAGCCAGTGCCACAATAAATGAACCCTGGTAAATACATGAGTGTGTACAGCAACACCAGAGAAACACATTGCACTTCCACAAAGGTTCTCCCTGCAGAGGGACTGCCAAAGAAATATCAGAGACCCAGTGTAACTTGGAGGAGTTCCCTCAGTCTCTCATGAGAAACCTTGCAAAACTTCATGCTCAATCTGTTTAAAAGTATAAAATTATTGCATTGTCTAGTATATAGCAGTTTAGTGACATTAGAAAGAATACAAAAATAACAAAAGCAAAATAAAACAGACAACAAAATATAAAAAAATGTAAAAGTAAAAAAAAATTAATGATGTTTAATAGCCAGGTTGTTACTGGTGGCTGAGTAAGCCAGAACAAGGGATAGTAAATGTAAAGTTAAATGTAAGAAACTAGGGAAATAGAACAGCAGAGTTCTGAGACTGCGAAATGCATAGACAATTGAAATGAAGACAGAGTAAGAAGATAAAGAAGGGAGAGCAGGCTGCTTGGTCCTTCGAGCCTGCCCACTATTCAATGTGATCATGGCTGATCTGTCCCAACCTTTATTCTTCTTCTGTGCCAGTTCACCACAGCCCTCAGTTCCTTGATCCTTCAAAAATCTATCTGCTTCCTCTTTAAAAATCCCCAATGATCTGGACTCCACAACCCTCCCATTAGGTCAAAAAGTTATTTTTAAAGGAAAGGTGGGATAAGGAGGGTTACAACATGGGACTAGGATGACTGGTCACGTAGAGGATGACACAAGAAGACACAGAAATGAGAGAACACTGGCAGATCGGGTAATATCTGCAAATACAGAAACAGAACCAAAGTTTCAGGCCAAATTTGGATTAGTTGACCAAACTTTAACGTGATTATTAAGAGTCATTGAGTTATATAGTACACAAACTGGCCCTTTGGTCCAACTTGTCCATACCAACCAAGTTGCCTACCTGAGCTAGTCCCAGTTGCCTATGTTTGATCCCTATCCCTTTAAACCTTTCCTATCCATGTACCTGTCTAAATGTCCTTTAAACATTGTTATTGTACCTGCCTCCACCACTTCCTCTGGCAGCTCGTTCCACATATACACCACCCTCTGTGTGAAAAATTATCCCTCGTGTCTCCTTTAAAACTTTCCCCTCTCACCTAATGATCCAATGAGAAGTAATACCCTAAAGCCAATTGAATAGTCAAAGAAATGATTAGAGTAAATATTCTTCTTCTTCATGGGCCATCCCTCTGGATTGAGGATGATTTGTTTCCATTCTGGTCTTGGGATGGGAAAAGAGCACATCCTTCCACAGATGGAGCAGGACATGGCTGAGTGGGTGGATGACTGGGTACTTTGTCAAGCTGTGCACTCCTTCTGTGGCTTGCACAGGGTTCCTATGTGATCCTGATGTATGAACATAAAGTTTTCAACACAATTCCAAATGGTCCTTCTCCACTTTGAGCAGTTAGGGGCCTGGTATTCCAAGGAGTCAGTGAGAAGGTTGTAACTTTCAAAGAGGCTTTGAACACATCCTTCATTCTTTTCCTCTTTTCTATCTAATCACCTCTTCCAGTGACTGAGTTCAGAATGGATTGTCTGTTTTGGGAGTCTGGTGTCAGGGTAGGTGAACAATATGGCTTGCCTCAAAAAGCCAATTGAATGTAATTAGGACTTCAGTGCTGAGGAGGAAGACCTGGGGACAACAATGACACTGGTTTATTTATCACAAAGAAGAACAGAAAATGTTGGAAATAGTCAGCAGGTCAGGCTGCATCCATGGGAAGAGTAACAGAGCCAATGCCCCAGGTCAGAGTTGATAAGGAGACCAAAGAAGCCTGTAAAGCCACAGGGAGAATGGAGAAGGTGGATGACCCCTGACAGGGCAAAATTTGCAGCCAATCACTTGAACTTACAAGATGCTTGACCAGCCTGCAGTCACTTCTCAAAGTGCTCACTCAGTTCTTCTGTTGTCAGCAGTATCCCTTTAAATAGTAGAAAGTACAACAAATGAGTACAATGTGCTCACAATGCAACTGTGATTGGTCCACAACAATCACAGTGTGGAGCCTACTGCTCCAGTTTACATCAGTAAGGGCAGAAGTGGGCAATATGTGAATTGTGTCTTCATTTGGTACATGCCCGACCCTGGAAAAACATCAGGAGTGCTAACATGAGGTGTCCAGTCCAATGTTGTGTCCGGTGTAATTTCATCTGGGAATAATCTCTCGCATGACCTGCTCTAGGTAAAACTGAAATTGAATTGCATTATGCTAAACAAAAGGCGCTACGTTATCCAGTTTCTCGGCTCTAGTGCTTACACAACCAGCAAAATCATTGGAAAGATACACTTTATGGTTGCCTTGGAATGATGCTGCTTTTCAACAGATCATTTTGTTTTAAATTTAAGAAGCTTCATAACTGAATCTCATGAAATCAAAGTTGGTATCATTTCTGATATAAATGTCTAGTTCATTTAACAAGCACAGTTATACATTCAGTGTAACAATGCTTGGGTGTTTCACTGTATCATTTATAGATAAAGTCAGTTGAGTGTTAACATGCATAAAACATAGCATGTATATGTGTGAGGCTATGTTGGTTAAATAATGAATGTTGTGAGGCTAATGGACAAATTGCAAACCATTGTTACATTATACACTTTTATCTTCAGGCCCTGACTTTCATCATCAGGCCAAACCTGTTAGTGCGAAGCTGTGCACCACCTAGCTTTATTGGTACATTATTAAGTTCTGACGGCCTTTGATACATGAGGATGGTGCCACGTTCTGTTTCTATGTCACTCTATAAGTAAATGAAATAACAAATACTACAACATTTGTGCACATCAGTACAAGTCTCAGCCATCCAATTTGTCAGCAAAACTAGTATCCCAGTTGTACCATTTATGGTGAATGCTTGATATTAGCTTTACATTAGGCCATGTTTCACACTGAAAAACAAGTATATTTTTATAAAGGTTCTAGGAATAGTACTTAATCACACTTGAACATACTTTATTTTTATTTATAAAGCATTGCTAAAGCATAGGGGTGCAGAAATTATTTAACTATTTAGTTGGAAAGTTTAGTCTGATGCTGTTAACTGGATTATCATTGAATTCATTTATGAGCTTTCTTAAAATATTATAATATATCTGCAAAAGCCAGAGTGAGAAGATCACCATGTGTACAATGAAACAAGCACTTTAGAGTGCATGCATTGGTTGAAGTTATTGGCTAGGATAATGACAAGCCTAATGGACACTTAGCTGGGGAATTTACTGTTAAGTGCAGAGTTTTGACATCTGCAGTCTTGGTTTTCATAAGTATCAGTCAAGAGACATCAACTGAATGAAGTAATGAGTATATCAGTAAGGCTTTCTGTCAGTGGGTGAGGTGCTGGGTGAGATTGATAACATGAAGGACGACTACTCCTATTCCATGGAAAAAAATTAACAATCTAAGCTGAAGACTCCAAGAACTCAGATCACAAAACAAGAATAGAAGAAAATAGGAGTAGTAGTAGGCCACTCAGCCCCTCAAACCTGTCCTGCCATTCAATATCATCATGGCTAATCTGCCCCAGGCCTCAACCATTCTTCCACACCAGTTAAACACAGCCCACAATTCCCCGATCTTTCAATACCTCCAGTGATCTTTTAATACCTCCAGTGATCCAACCTTTACGACCCTCAGTAGTGGAGGTTCAACAACTTCTGCAAAAAGAAATTCCTACGCAGCTCATTTAACATAAAGAGGGCATGACCTGGGTGGTGAGGGTCTTTAATGATGGATGCCAACTTCTTAAGACACTGCCTATTGAAGATGTCCTTGAAGATGTCTTGAAGACCCGTTGCTTATCTTGGTGGGGTCAACTCATCTCATCCTTACTCAATTAGGGTAATTAGACAGGTACCATCATCTGCAGCTCTTTATTGCCTCCACCTATTACCTCCCAGACTCTGTCATGATTTCCACTCTTTCCTCCTCCATCTGCCCATCACCCCTCCTCACCTGGATCCACCTATCACTCGCCAGCTCTTGCCCCCTTCCCCTCACCTCTTTATATTGGCTATCTTTCCTCTACTACTTCAGTCCAGATGAAGGGTCTTGACCCAAAATGTTGACTGTCCATTTTTCTACACATTTCTCTGCCTGACCCATTGAGTTCCTACAGCAGTTTGTTTTTTTTCTTATTTGCAGGGTAGTCAGACATCTGTGTTTTCTTGGAATGGTTTGTCCTTGGACAACCTGTGGTCCCTGGAGGAGCTTTCAGTTCATAAAATTTATTCCCAGTGGCTGAGCAAATGAACAGGTGAGCTGTCAGGCAGATGTGACGGCCAATACAAAATGTGTGTGCTCTTCGGGACATCCACACCTGCCTTATTCCATCCCTACTTTACCAGAGGCACCCAGCTAAAGACTGCAGCCTGAAGAAGGCTTCCTCTCTGTAATCAGGTGTGTTTTTTTAATAAAAGTTTGCTGCTTGCTAGGAGATCAGCAAGGAAAGGGCACAGGGGGTCTGAGGAAGGGAATGAGTGACAGATTACTGGTGCCTAGATGAGATGGGAGAGGAAGAGCTTGGAGGACCACAAGGGTAAGGAGGAAGGACTAGAGATCAGAAAGAAATCAGGGGATAGAAAAGGGGTGGAGTTATTCAGCTTGAGGGGAGGAGTTGTGGGGAACTCTCAGCCTCACCTTCCTGCTATTGACTTCTATTCTCATGATCTTTTCATCATGCTTTTAGAGGGCTCCTGTCTCTGGAAATGCAGGACATTTCTCCTCCTCTAAACTTCCTCTACCATGTCTCTCAGTGCGGCACTCTCTCACGGTCAACTATTCCTTATTTTTTCCCCAGGTCAGGTCCACGTGAATGGCTCCCAAGCACCTGCTCTGCCATCATGTATTTGTCTTTTGAAAGATACAGGCTAGTATTAGTAACACAAGTTATTTAAGCCATTGGGCTCCTCAATGACATGTATAGACAATGAAACAAGGGGAGAACTGTTGCTACATGTAAAAATTATTAGAATGAGTAAACGGCACAATTTTAGACAGCTGCTTGTATTCTACGGAACAACGTAGGTTACACATTAACATCATCCCCTGTCTCTGTTGTCAGAATCTAACCAACTTAACCCCAAAGTATCTAAACTGGGGACCATAAAGCAGGAAATGTAAATTAGAATTAAACCATAACAGAAAGTGAAACACATAAGAAGGAAATACTAAGAGAAAACTAAAATAACCAGAATTAAGTGACAGATGGAAAAAGTTATGAAATTATTATTTTGTTTAGATTAAAGATATTCTTTACTATTTTCAGCACTAATTATCTTCTGAGAGAAGATGTACAAAATTACTTTCAGGACTAAATTTCAAAGGATCGGTAATAACATCTCGTCTTTGCTAACAGTCAACACAGGCACACCTCAAGGATGTGTGCTTAGCCCACTGCTCTACTCTCTCTATACTCATGACTGTGTGGCTAGGCACAGCTCAAACACCATCTATAAATTCGCTAATGACACCAATGTTGTTGGCAGAATCTCAGATGGCGATGAGGAGGCCTACAGGAGTGAGATAGATTGGCTGGTTGAGTAGTGTCCCAACAACCTCGCACTCAACGTCAGCAAGACCAAGGAATTGATTGTGGACTTCAGGAAGGGGAAGTCAGGAGAACACACACCAGTCCTGATTGAAGGGTCAGCGGTGGAAAGGGTGAGCAGCTTCAAGTTCCTGGGCGTCAACATCTCAGAGGATCTATCCTGGGCCCAACACATTGATAGAATCATGAAGAAGGCACACCAGTGGCTCCACTTCATTAGAAGTTTGAGAAGATTTGATATGTCACCAGAGACTCTAACAAATTTCTACAGATGTACGGTGGAGAGCATTCTGACTGGTTGCCTCACAGCCTGGTATGGAGGCTCCAATGTACGGATCGAAAGAGGCTGCAGAGGGCCGTAGACTCAGCCAGCTCCAGCATAACCTGCTCCACCATGAAGGAGACGGTGCCTTAAGAAAGTGGCATCCATCATTAAGGATGCTCACCGTCTGGGACATTACTACCATCAAGGAGGAGGTACAGGAGTCTGAAGACCCACACTCAACGTTTTAGGAACAGCTTCTTCCCCTCTGCCGTCAGATTTCTCAAAGGTCCATGATCCTATGAACACTACCTCATTATTCCTCTTTTGCACTATTTATTTATTTTTGTAACTTAAAGTAATTTTAATGTCTTGTAATATACTGCTGCCACAAAACAACAAATTTCACGGCATATGCCAGTGATAATAAACCTGATTCTGAAAATAATTGTCTCAATAGTTATTACTTATTACATGTATGCTGTTAAAAATGTACTTGCTCCTGAATACCCCAGCCATAACTTTTCATTTAATAGGCAAATACAATGTTGACATTGAAGTTACTTCTGCACTATCAGTGATGACTTCAACTCTACATCCTGTGGAGGAGTAGGGTATCTCTCAAATCAACTTCTGGATTTTCATAACTGTTCAGAATCAATAGTTGTTATCAGATTTTTCTTGATATGATGATGAGCACTTCCCTAACACGATCAATATCCCAACGTTTCAGTACACCGACACTTGTTAGAGCTTCTGCTGTTCTGTAAAGTAAATATAGTTTTGTTCACATTCAATACAGAGCTATTAGTGTGTATATTCTTCCTTCTCTGTCACTTTGCATGGTGATATAAAAATATTGGCTTTCAATTGATGGAGAAACTCGGCATAAGTTTTTTCCAGTGAGGAACTTCTCTGATGTTGAAGTGAGAAGAGGCAGGTCTGAAATGGTTTTAAATGGAGTCAACCTGTAGTTATTGGAAAGACTGGTCTGTAAGCTATACCTTCCTTTAATTGACTACTGAAGACCAGATCAGCCATGACCTTATTGAATGGCAGTACAGGCTCGATGGGCCAGATGGACTACTTCTGCTACTCTTTCTTATGTTTTTATACAGACTCTCCTGTCATAACCTCATCTCCCTCAGCATCTCCTCAAGCTCAAGAGAGGGGGATTCTTTTAATTCATCTCCTTCATCTAAAACTTCCCAAAGTAGTCAACATTTTTCCCATTAAATTGGTATTCAGAATGCAGCAAACTAAAGCAAAGGATCACATTGCAAGACTGATTATTCTCAACACTAGTGGCCCCACAAGGCTGTGTCCTCAGCCCCCTACTTTACTCCCTGTACACTCACGACTGTATGGCCAGGTTCTGCTCTGACTCCATCTACAAGCTTACAGATGATACCACCGTGGTGGGCCGTATCTCAAATAATGATGATTCGAGACACAGGAAGGAGATACAGAGCCTAGTGACATGGTGTCATGACAACAACCTTTCTGTCAATGTCAGCAAAACAAAAGAGCTGGTAATTCAGGAAGGGGGCGAGGTGCACATGCTTCTGTTTACATCAATGATGCTGAGGTGAGAGGGTTGAGAGCTTCAAGTTCCTAGGAGTGAACATCACCAATAGCCTGTCCTGGTCCAACTACATAGATGCCACATCCAAGAAAGCTCACCAGTGCCTCTACTTTCAAGTTCAAGTTCAAGTTACTTTATTGTCATTCATCCATGCTATAAAAACACATGGCAGAACGAGATGTCGCTTCCCCCAGACTCTCACAATAGAGGATATACATAGAACAGAAGACACAATAAACACAAACAAAAAACAAAAAAAAATTGTGCAAGTACAAATAGTGCAAAAAAACAATATATACAAAATACAAATTTAGTGCAGAGTTAGTGCAAAACTGAGTTGGACAAAGAGAAATACAAAGCTCAGTGTGTTGTACTAACTGTATAAACATGTTCAGCAGCAGCCAAAGTTCTTATACGCTGTTGTGTAAACCAGGGCTTTTGATGCGAGGATAAAGAAATGAGACGTGAGGCTTTTCACAGGAGGATAAAGAAATTTGGCATGTCCCCATTGACCCTCACCAATTTTTATTGATGCACCACAGAAAGCATCCTATCCGATGCATCACGGCTTGGTATGGCAACTGCTCTGCCCAGGACTGCAAGAAACTGCAGAGAGTTTCCGTGAGCACAGCTCAGCGCATCATGGAAACCAGCCTCCCCTCCATGGACTCTGTCTACACTTTTTGCTGCCTCAGTAAAGCAGCCAGCATAATCAAAGACCACACCCACCCCCCCAGACATTCTCTCTTTTCTCCCCTCCCATTGGGCAGAAGATACAAAAGCCTAAAAGCACGTACCACCAGGCTCAAGAACAACTTCTATCCCCCTGTTATAAGACTATTGAACAGACCTCTTGTATGATAAGGTGGACTCTTGACCTCGCAATCTACCTTGTTATGACCTTGCACCTTATTGTCTACCTGTACTGCACTTCCTCTGTAACTGTAACACTTTATTTTGCACTCTGTTATTGTTTTCACCTTGTACTACCTCAATGCACTTTGTAATGAATTGATCTGTATGAACGGTATGCAAATCATGTTTTTCACTGTACCTCGATACATGTGACAATAATAAACCAATTTCCCAAATTCAGAGTTCCCAGAGACTTGTAAGTTCTCACAATAACTCTGTGAAATGTCTTATAGTGGTACAAGTCTCTTTGTATCCACTGTCCAATTTCGTCCATGGAGATCTTCCTGGAGTCAGCATTCAAGACAACAGGAGGTAGACCTGATTTTGGTCAAATATCCATTTCGAATACAGCCAGAAGATAACCTCCAAAGAGAGGCACAACCTTCAGAAGCACTGGTCACCAGAAAAGACTAGAATTTCTTTAACCTGTGTAAAGCACCTTGATCTCATTAGTTCTCATCTAGATACAGTCATTCTTCTCTTCTTCATGAAACTTATCCACAATGAATTTGAAGCATTATCCCGTAAGAATGTAACTTACTCAATTTACTGCCCCATATTCACTTCCAAATGGATGGTAGTTCACAATATACTCCAAATCATGCCACCAATTTTGGCAAACAGTAAAGAAACAATTGGTGATGGATGATGGTGAGAACTTCAAGTCCAAACATCCAAAACACACAGAAGACCCGTGCAAATGACAGAAGGAGTACAGCCACCTCTTGCCCCATTTGTGGAAATGTCTGCAGGTGCCACATTGGTCCCATCAGTCACCTCAGAATGCACAAAACAGGAGTGGAGGCAAGCTACCTTCAATCCTGGGGGACTACGTAAGAAGGAGGAGAAGAAGGTTGATACTTCAAAATTTATTGTTTTGTATTCACTACTGCACAGCTTTGTCCAAACTAGGAGCAAGGCAGTGGACAAAGAACCCCATTGTAAAATCAAAATGCCACTACTTCACAACTTCAGTGGTATTTCACTTGAATATGATGCATTGCTATTGGGGCATCTCACACTTGGGAACTTTCTGATGCACCAGTGATCAAGATTAGACTGGTTAAAAATAGCAACTGCAAATATTAGTAAAGATCATTTTCATAATGCCCAGCATACAGTTATGTGTGCATATTCAACTTCTAACTTCAGGAAAATGAAAATGAAAAGATTCTAAGTCTGCAACTACTTTGTGAAAGAAATACTTTAATGTTAAGTCTTATGAAAAATCAATAAGAACAGGCCAAATAACAATACAGAAATCCATTAAAATAAAGTAAATCTCCGTTCAGGCAGTAAAGAAAGATGAATTTGGAATTATCATGGTATCATCATGGTGATCTCAAGATGTGTCCATTTATAAACTAACATTTATGAGATTGCTTAGAAGCATTACTTACCTATCGAAATGTTAGTACTCCTGGCTGTATGTGTATGCTGTTTAAAAACTAAATAGGCTTTATGACGAGAAACCTGCATTTTTCTGAAAATGTGCCTTGAATATCCTCTTTTAAATTCTCACTAATGACCCAAAAAATGAATTCCATTGCTCTGCCTAAATCAGCTTTACCCTTACACTCCAAACTAATAGGTGCTTAATGACTTTGTAAATGATGTTTAAACAAAAGTTCTGATTCAGTTTAAGTGTTACATAAGTCTATGGTAATTTGCACTGCGGTTTCTCTGGATGTCAACAGTCATCACTGGTAAGAAGAAAGAAAACAGATCCTGAAGTACACACCCATGATATTACTTTCCGTGGCCTTCCTAGCCCAAGTTGTATCCACTTCCATCATTAGATTTCAGCCTGGCTCAGCCTCCAATGAATGAGTACAATGTTCTATAAAGCACATGGTTGTAGAAGTGAAGAAAATGCACCAAATCTAAATTGGTCAAACAGATACAATGGAGAGACCCAAGAACTTAAACATTTATTTTCAAGATAAAGCAGGGACCAAAAATCACTTAAATAGAAAGGGAAGGTAAAGAAAAAAAACATATAAAAGATTAGGAGGATTATTTTGATAATTCATGAAAACTGGCACTAGGTGGTTGCTGTGTTAACAGGGAAGACTTCAAAGCAATTTGGAAGTAATTTGCCTGAATAAGAGTGTGACGTTTGGACGAAGCCTTATCCATCACAGATGTGGAGTATGTTGGCAGACAAATAAAGATTGTGACATGGCTAGAAACTGAAAGGGAGAACATTAGATTCCATGAAGTGCCAGTAGGTGTGTAGCTAAAAGAGTTTGAGAGCTGGAGGGATGTCCTTTACTAGAAGCAAGAAAGGAGGTAACCAATGTGGTGCGTATTGGGACAGATAGCACACAGTTAAACAAGTAGGAACACTGCCCATGACATAGTGCAAGAAATTTAACATCTCAGCACAAATAGACAAAAAGGCAGGATACAATTTCAGCATGCGAATAGGTTGCTCAATGGGTGTATTACCATCAGCAGCCTCAATGCATCTTATTCACTATCTGACTACATATGGACATTCACAAAACCCCATATTACTGCATCCTTCACAAGCACCAGTCACAAACCAGAAGCATCTCAGAGCCCTCTGACCATAGGAAGCATATGCATGGCAAAGATACACATCTGTAAACACATGCTTTCCCTATCACCTCTTTTTTGCCCAGAAATTCATCTCCAGTGACAAGCTCCAGCATGCTATGTCTCTGCATTGCACACTGCCTCTGAAACACATACCACTGATTGCAATTCAATGATAGTTGGAGTCAGAGTATAACATGGTCTTTATTCCTTGGAACCTGGGAGAATGAGAGACAACCTTTACAGGAATGTTTAAAATTATGAGAGGCATAGATAAGGTGGACAGCAACAGTCTTTTTCCCAGGTTAGGGGAGTCCAAACTTGGGGCCATAGATTTAGGGTGAGAGAGGAAAGATTTGGAAGGGACCTGAGGGGCAACTTTTTCACACGGAGGGTAGTGAGTATATGGAATGAGCTGCCACAGGAAGTGGTTGATTCAGGTACAATAGTATCATTTAAGAAGCACTTGGATAGGTACATGGAGGGGTGAGGCTTAGAGGGATATGGGTTGAATGCAGAAAATTAGGACTAGCTGGGTGGGCACTGTGGTTGGCATGGACTGGTTGGGCCAAAGGGCCTGTATCGTGCTGTATTGCTCTGTGGCTCTATGGCTCTATAACATGCTAATGGGCATTTAGAGCTACTGACCTGGAATAAATTCCGAAGGATTTGTCTTTCAGCACAAGGTAGCACACATCGAGAGCCAGCTGGATCTGATCAAAAAAGAGGAAGCACACTTAGTCACCTGATTACTCCCAATAAAGAGACATTGGTCACGAGTGAGAGAATAGAGTTATAATAATGGCTTCAGTCTAACAGTGTATAATTACTCCACACATATTTACAACTATTCATGATCCCTAATTTGCAAACCCATCCTTATTCCTACACACAACCTTCTAAAATGCACACATATACTCCACCCTAATCCTTCTAGTTTTGTCATTACTGGCTCTCAAGTGCAAATTCAACCCTGAGCAGATGAATTGGAAGAAACAAAATAAGTACCTTTTGCACTCCTAACCCTCCTCTTAGGGAGAGATGGAAGATGACAAGAATGAGGACACTGGTGTTGCATCTTGACCTTCAAACACGATGTCCTCAGATTACCAAAGGTTGCGTTGAACACTCTGAAGGTAATGGTGAATTTCATCATTAATATGTCTTCATTGAGAGTTGGCTCTCCTGATGAGGGAAGCTGTGCATATTTGCCTAGGTCTCATCATAGATCTTTATTGTTGGAGGGCAGTGTTAACAGCAGGTCGATAGCTTTAAGCATTGTGGCACATGTAGGATGATGGTTTCATGTTGCAGTGAGCCAGAGGGCCATGAACCATTAATTTAGCTCATAGGAGGAGTCAGACCAATTCATTTTTGACAGGAAACTCTACCCATGAAGATGGCAATCCTCTTCCAGTTTCCAGAAGTTGTAGCTGCTATCATGTTTTTCAAGCTGGCTACTCCTGCCCATGATGTCTCACTCAGGGCAGTGGTGAGAGATTACCCTGGAGAGGGCTATAAGACCACACAGCCTTTCTAGGAGCAGGGAGTCACTACCAGTCATTTCTGGATTTTCACATTTAACTGCCCACATACACGCTCCAAAGGTTGCTGTCAGTTTTATAGTCAATGAAATTGCAGAGACTGCAAAACAATATCATAATAGTACATTAAATTACAGAATTTTGCAAACATAAAAATGTTGAAAATGTTTTAACCTGACTTGATAATAAAAGTTAAAATTTCTAAGGATCCTCTGCGTGGGCTAGAGAGCAGCTAATAACTAACATGGTTTCTAAGCTGAAAAATTTGCAATTAACTCTGTCCAGGAAAATTGCAAGTGACCCCCTCTGTGGGTGGATGCAGTAACTTATGGTGTAACAACAGTATAACCAACATTGAGGAAATTCTGAGCTAAAGCCTTTCTGTACTTTTAAATATAACAGATCAATGTTGGCCATCTTAATTTCCCATGTGCTTGTTAGCATCAAGCAATCCTAGTCATCCTAATATCCTTTTCCATTTTCCTTCCTGCAAGATAAATTAGGTTGGTTATTCATTTCATATGAATGGATTCCTCAATTGTTCTCACCAGTGCTGCAATCAAAAATCATGTAAGCGGAGATCAGTATTAGGCCTTAATTATTGAGTTTTGTCTAATTCCTTTTACTCACTGGCTTCCAGATGAAGATTCCGTGTTGTAATATACTTTAGAGTGGACTTTAGACTATGCTGGAACTACTGGTAAACTCTAACCACAATAAAATGTATAGGATTTCAGGAGCTTCGCACAAACATGTGTACTTAATTAAGGTAAGAGCAAGGAACTGCAACAGGTGGTGCTTACATCACATATATGCATGTTGATATCATTACATTCTACATCCACATGACTTATTTACCTATTATACAGAAATATATCTCACACATACATTGGAGCTTCAATATGTGCAGCAACTTCAATGAGGCTCGACACCTACATTCAGTTGGTTAAATTGTCCCTGAGCATAAGCAGCAGTACTTTCACTAGGATGGCCTTGTTTGTGATATATTTTATTTTCAAAGGAGCCAGGGCTGTTGCATGTGGTAGGTTATCCTTTCAAATCTCCAGTAACACCAGAAAAGTAAATCCTGGTAACAACAGGTACCTTCGAACAGATCCAGCATACTTGTTGATTGTACAGTTTTGTTTCTGATTCTTTATATGTGAGCAAGGAGTCAATGGGACATTAATAAACAGGAGCCTGTCACTTCCCACTCCTTTATTTCCTCAATGGTTTTGTGTGCAAGAATTACCGGATAAGTCAAGAGCTGTTGAATCTTTCCCTATCCCAGGCCTATTCCTTAATGTTCTCTGCCACCTTGATGTGCACAACAGTGGTGAAGGAATTGGGCAGACTGCTGACAATCAGTAACTCGATATCAGCTACCAAGGGACCTAGATTTTGCAGTCAGCGGGGAAGACATTAGGAATGTGGGGCTACGTTTGCAGTTTGCCCCACTGCTGAACTGCACAAGGAGATTAGCAACAGGGCTCAGGCTTATGCGAAGGAATCACCACTCAGACCCTGAACTAGTCAAACCAGGAGAAGGATACAACCCTCCTCTGTCTTTAGTGGAGGTTTGTATCACATAGATTTGGGAAGCAATAGAAAGGCAAGTTAAATTATTTTACAATACACAAAAAGTGCTGGAGGAACTCAGCAGGTTAGGCAGCATCCATGGAGGGAAATAAACAGTCGATGTTTGGAGCAAGACCCTTCATCAGGATGAGAAAGGAAGAGGGCAGGAGCCAGACTTTAGTTTAATGCATTTGATTACTTTTATTTAAGTGAATTGTATCAGGAAAAGAAATAATAATTATTTTAACTTTTAGTGGTTTTTATATGTCTCCGAATATCAAAAATTTAAAAACCGTTAAAGTCACTCACAGCTTTGCCAGATGGCAAAGCTTGGCCCCAATTTTGCTGACTGTTAAAGGGTATCATGGAGGCTTCCAGGGAATGGGTTCTGCATGACTCCAGCCCGCATCCCAGTCACTATCCAGATCCCAATGACATCGGTCCTCCTTATCTGGTGCAGGTAAGTTTGAATGGGGTACAGAAGGTATAAATTCCTGATGGGAAGACTAGGTCAACATTGTGTTCAATAATTTTATTCAGTAATTTCAGATCATAATCACAGTTCCTGTTCTTTAACTGGCAATTGCTGTTAATGGGTCCTGCTGTTACTATCCACAGGACCTTTACACCCATCTTTTGTTTCTTCACTCTTCCCATTACTACCCCATTTTCCCTTGCATTGTCAGCCACTTTTTCATTTAATCACTCTTGCTTCATAACCAAATATAAACTGATTCTACTGTTCTTTCTTCTCCCAATGCCACCCTCTGCCTGCCTTTGTTCCTCTTTTAAAACCTGTTATGTCTCTAACTTCTGATAAAAGCTCACAGGGATTTTACTGAACTGGCCTCATGTGTGCTCCTGCTCTGATGTCTGGCGGATCTGAGGGGCGATACTTCAATGGACGTAGAGGAGGGCAGCCTCCTCTACGAGAAGGTACAGATCTCCTTGCCGCCTTCAACAACCCATGGAGTAGAGGCCAGTCAGCTTTGCCCGCTGATGGGTAGACAAGAATCTGCCACAAAAGTAAGGGACAGCCAGACATTGGGTCTGATGGTAACTGCTAGGAGTTCCCACAATTACTCTAGGTCATTAGAAGTTAAGTTACAAGTGCATTTTCCAAAGGGAAACCAGGATGCTTTCTTGAAGCATTCATTTTTTCATCCCCGCTGAGGGAGGTGTCATTGGCAAGGCCAGCATTTATTGGCCATCCCTAATTGCCTGAAGCTGAATCATTGGCGATTACCACTGCACAGTACCCATTGAGTAGTAGTGTTGCTTCACAGCTCGAGTGACCCCATGTTCAATCCTGACCTCTGGTGCTGTCTATGTGGAGCTTATGCATTCTCCCTATGACTGGAGGGGTTTCTTCCAGTAGTTCTGGCTACCTCCCACATTCCGAAGGCATGTAAGTTAGTAAATTAACCGGCCACCATAAATTACCCCTAGTTATAAATGAATAGTAGAATCTGGGAAGAGTTGATGGGAATGTGGTAAGAATAAAATGGCCTTAGTGTAGATCGGTGTAAGTGAATGCTTGATTGTCAGTGTGTACCCAATGGGCTGAAAAGCCTGCTTCCATGCTTTCTTATTCCATGTGCAATAGCTTTAGAAATGAACCATTAAATCTGCTTCTCTTTACATTGATGCTGCCTAACCTGCTGAATATTTGCAATATTTTCTGGTTTTATTTCAGATTTCCAGGGTTTGTAATGTTTTGCTTTTGTAACATGTACAAGGCCCTCAGAAAACAAGGACACTGAGCATGTAACATCAATGTGAGCAAAAATTGTTCTGGTCCTTGAGGTTGTAAAAACCTGTGGCAACATACACAAAATGCTGGAGGAACTCAGCAGGTCAGCCAGCGTCTATGGAGGGAAATGAACAGTCAACGTTTCAGGCCAAGACCCTTCGTCAGATCTCCATTGTAAAAACCCATGAAACTTCCAGTTCTTGTCACTTATTATACTGTGAAACTTGGTTTTGGTTTATTATTGTCTCTTGTACCAAGGTACAGTGAAAAACTTGTCTTGCATACCGTTCGTACAGATCAATTCATTACACAGTGCAGATGTATTGAGGTAGTACAGGTAAAAAAACAATAACAGTACAGAGTAAAGTGTCACAGCTACAGGGAAGTTCATTGCAGGTAGACAATAAGGTGCAAGGTCACAACAAGGAAACTTGGGAGCAATACTAAGCTTTCCTCATATGCATTGTTTAATGTGGAAAATCCAAATTTCAGTCCTCAACATCAGTTGAGTTCTTTTGCAGTCTTAAAGTGAAGTTACTTCAATTGAAGAGAACTTAAGTAATTGATGCAACATTTTCACTGTAAAATACCCTAAAATGTTGTACAGGGTCAAAGTGAGCTCTTCATAGTGCACCAAGTCCTTATCAGTACTGGAATGGTGTTTTGAAAAATGCAATCATGTTTATGAATAGTAATTTCATCCAATAAAAAATAATGTGTAAGTAGTTGTAAAATAAAACATCTTTCATGCTTATTTTTGATATTTCACCATGTATTTTAATCTTCCCATTCTTTATTTAAGAGTCTATAAAGTGCTTTAAATCAATTAAAAGTTGCCCTTTTTACCTCCTGGAATGCTGCATGTGTGAATTCTTCAATGGCTGCTCAGCCACCTTGAATGATAACAGGACATCTGGATGCCAGTGACTCATTTGAACTGACGCCTGGTAGAATCAAAGAGGAGAGGCCTACACAACAGAAATCGTTAGATTTTTGTGGCACCTTTCTTCAAGGTTAACAGTGAATGCAGCCACATTGATCCCTAAATCCAGGAAAAGATGTAATTAATAGGATAAGAACAATGCTTTTAACAAGTTCCCTGTTTTTGTGGTATTAACATGAGAATTTCTCCAATGCAATGAATAGTTAAGAAGGATCTATCTGATTCAATCAAGATACAGACCATCCCCAGGTTACAAACACCTGACTTATGGACACCCCTACATACAAGTGAGCTCCCATAATATTATTAAATTCAGAAGCCCATCATACGTACGTACATTTTTTTCTATGAATGGCAGAACTAGTTTCCTCTCTCTCCATTTTTAGTAATTGTTCTTTCTTAACAGTCTTATGTGCGTTTGATGCCATTCATTACAATACTGTGGGAGGTATGGTTACCATATCAAGTGTTTTTTGTGTATTTTCCGACTTAAGGAAACCTGTAAAAACAGAATCTGTTCATTAGTCGGGGACGGCCGATACAATGATGGCATCCATGCCCAATCTTTTGAAGATAACTTATGGAAGTCGAACTCCTGTGTGGTACTTGCTTTAATTGGTTGATAAGATAGTCTGCAATTTGCATGCAAACAGCAACATAGCAATGGGCATGAGTAGGTAACAGCAATGAGTCAAAGTGAATGAAGATGCCAAGCAAATTATTATCACCTCAAAGAGCAATACTTCAAATCACTGAAGATCTGTATCAGAAAGGAAATCACAAGCTACAGGATGTAATAAAATTGTCTTCCCATGTGGGTGGCCTCGAGGATAAATCAAGTCTACTTCAGTCAACCAATCCAAAATTAAAAATCCATACTGTGAATCACAAAGGTTGTAATGAAACAGCCACTACCGGGAAATGAGGAACTTCTTTGACTGTTTAACAAGGTAGAAACAGCATGTATTGAGAAGATCATTAAATAAGATGAAGCAATCCATGCTGTCTGGTTTATTTTCCAAATAGAATAAAATTTCCTGATCATTTCTTCATTTTTCCTCCTGCATCAAATTGGCAAAGTAATACAAGCATATAACAATCATTTCTGCCTGGACATTACTGTGAAGTTTAACTTTCATGTACCCACCATATTCCCAAATCCCTGTATCCCTACTTCTTTAGCACCTTTTCAATCTAGTCTTGACTAGTGAATGCATCAATCAATAACCCAGAGAGCGACACCAGCACCCTCACACTTCTTTGTGAGAAGTTACACCTGTCCTTTGTTCTAAACCACTCTTAATCTTAAATCTTTCCCTTCATTTTAGTCACCTTACATATTAAAACAATAGTATTGTTCTTTCCACTTAGATGTATTTTTTATATATTTTTTAAAACACTACAAAATTGTCCAACACTTGACAATATTCTAATGTAAAAGGTCACAAATTTTTGTGGTTTATTATTCTGTTTACTCACACCAAGCAGTATCCAAATGAAATAGAAATATGGTTTGATATCATCAAAATCTTGTCCATCTGTGTGCTATCCAACCCTCCTCCACCTTCTTTCTGATTTAAAATTAATTTTTTTTCCCAGTTCTGACAAAGGATCTTTGACCCAAAACATTAACTCTGTTTATCTTTCCACAAATGTCACCTGACCTGCAGAGCATTTCCAACATTTTCTATATTTCTTTAAAATTTCCAGCATCCGCTGTTTTTCTTTTATTTTTAATTTCTATTTGAAATTGTGCTGCCTTTTCTCTGAACTTCTACATCATTGATAGAAAGGGAAGTTTAATTTGGAACAGATTTTGATAGGGTCAAAATCTTTTCCACCTCTATTTTTGATGCCATTAAACAATTAATTATCTTCTACTGTCTCCGTAATGGTCTTAAGACATCAAAAAATAATTCCCGAGGGTATGTGAATGATTGATTTGGAAAATAGTGTGTCTGGGAGGTAGGAAGCACTTAAATATCAGCCATCCTTGTGCCCTGTTGGAGATCGTAATAAGTTGTTGGGAGAACAAATCATAAGCTTTCTGGGCAAATTTAGTTTGCAAGGTATAGTAGGGGAGACGAGAAGGATAGGGCAGGAGTAGGAAATGAAGCAGGGAAGGGAAATGGAAACTGATGGCACCAGGTTCACATCTTCTTCAAAGACACAGGAGACAGGAGGTTTAGAAGGCAGTCAGCATTTGAGAAATAGAATGTGAGGTTTTCCTGGCCCCAGCACAATAGAGACTGACGTAGCAAGGTTATGGATTACTACACCAACATATGCCCGCCCTCTGATGTGAAATGGGGAAAGAGATAGTTTAGAGTCACTGAAGTCTATGATGAGGAAAATCCACAAATTTGACTTGGGATCTGTGAATGGTGCAAAAGAGCTTCAGTGATGAAATGGAAAAACAAGGTACATCTTATTTTTCTGAAGTATTTGTGTGTTGTCTAATGTTTTAATGATTTAAAGCACTTTAGTTGTTTTGATTGACCTCTTTCAATGTCAAATAATTTTTCTATTTAATTTTTTTGTTATCAGTTTTAACATTCATAATCAGATGTCAAAGCAGAGGGCAGAGTTTTGTCATCGATCAAAGGCTTCCAGACTAAAGTTCATGCAGGAAGCTTGTTCTAGCAGACCCACAACTCCTCATTGTTTTGTTAAAAGTCATTTTTTTGTGACTCCGGGCCTTGTCATTAGTCCGGAGACCACCTTGACCAGTGGGATTGGCCTCTTGTGTCCAGAGTAGAAAAGTTTGATGAATGGTGGGTGGTGGGTGTAGACAGTAGATGCCTCTCAAAAGCATCTAGACCAATGGTTTTGTTTTTCCTTGATATCTAGTTGGAGGAAATTCTAGCTGGATTTTAGACAGGCAGACTGACAACTTAGAGACATCGGAGGGTCAAAAAGTTGTTGGCATTCAGGCAAATCTGGATGTCTAAAGAACTGATACTCATATAAAGTTCAATTAAATGCACTGTTACAAATTTCAGGTCTGCCTCATTTTCATGGATGCAGCAACTCCTGTAAGCAGCCTAGGCATCAGACATTCAGCAGTGTGTACTCCCTGTACTGTATCTAATTGTAGGGTAGTATAGCCTGAGGGTGTGCTGTAATAGGACATAGAGTATTGGTGATTGGAACTAGAAACCATCATTCACCAAATGATCTCACAGACGTATCCCTTATACTTTCAAAGGCAGCCTAAGGTACATGATAAGATGGGGCCAGGTACAGTTATTGAGCTGCATTCTTTCGTAGATGACAGGTCACATGGAGTGACTGTCAAAGTAAACGCCACTTACTTGACTCAATCAATGGGGTGAAAAACAATAAACAGGACACCTTCTCTCTTTCATGGACTGAATTAATTTCTTTTGCCATTAGATAGCTCCATAGTTTGGCCTCCTAAAATTTCCACTTACAATGCATGGACTCACTGCACAAATCAGTTATCTCCAGTTATGGGTTTTTGTGGTGGGACATGTTTCCACTGATGTTGATGGCCTTCAATTCCTCTTGTATATACATTTTTGAGCAGCTCAATCTGTCCAAATGCTGTCTCACATATGATCACAGTCCCACGCATCCTTGGTGCTATGACTGCATTTCTCTCCATCAGGTCATTCCTACCCATAACATTCTGCACAATTATTATATCCCCAGAAAAGCAAAAGCAAAAAAAAATGCAGATTCTATGAACATGAAATAAAACAGAATGCTAGAAACATTCAACATGTCAGGCAGCATCAGTGGATAGAGATACAGAGTTAAGATCACAGGGTAATCAACTTTCATCAGAACTGGGCAGTTCTGACTATAAACTAGAAAAGCTGATTATCTGAAATTGTTAAATTCAGTGGTAAGTTTTGGAGTCAGTAAGTGTCTTGACAGAAGATGTGGTACTATTCAAGCATACCGTATATTGGGTTTTATTAGAACAGTATGACAGATAGAGAGGTCAGTGAGACAGTGGGGTGGAGAATTAAATTGATAAAGGTAACTGGAAGCTCAGGGTCTCATTTTCAGGCTGAACAGAGGCGTTCTCCAAAACCCAATCTGCATTCATATTCTTCATTGTTGACAAGACCACACTGTGAGCACTGAGTTCAGTGGAAGATGTGCAAGTGAATCATTTCTTCACTTGGAAGGAGGTTCCGGGTGTCTGGATGACGGGAGTTCTTTCTAATTGTCCTCATTCATCTAATAACTGGACAGCTCCAAATGCGTTGTGTCACTTGGAGATAAGAGGGCAGGTGTTGCATCACCTATGGTTGCAAAGGAAAGTCTACAAGAAGGGAAGTGGTTGATGGTGGAGGTGGAAGAACAACCTTGAGGGCCGTGGAGGAAATGATCCCTTTAGAATGGTGAAAGAGGAGACAAGGGGAAGTTTTTTTTCTGCTGGTGTCAATGTGAGCCATTGAATATAGGGGTAGAAGGGGAAGGCAAGTGGACCCTCTCCCTGCTGTAGGTGCAAGGAGAATGGATGAGAGACACAGGAATTGGAACAGGCATAGTTGAGAGCCCTGGCAACGATGGTGAAGAGTAATCAATGGGCAAATAAAAAAGGTATATTGGAAGCAGTGGTGCAGAAGGTATTGTCATTAAATTGGATACAGATATGAAGAAACTGGAGAACAGAATGGTATCCTTAACAAAAAGATGGGAGGATGTGTGCTTATAATATTTGTGGGCTACTAACCCATCTCATGAGACAGATGTAGACCAGATTGGAAGGAAGACAATTCCTTCCCTAAAGGATACTAAGATAGAGTTTTTAAGACAATCTGATAAATTCATGGTTGTCATCACTGATCCAAGTTTTTTTTATTCCAGATTATTCAACTGAATTGAGATTCTCTGGCAGTCGTGGAGAATTCATGCCTGTAGATTATTATTCCAGATCCCAGATTAATAGTCTGGTAACATTACCACAAATAAAAACAAACACTCAAAAGAATAAGGAACAGGAGTAGGCCACCTGACTCTCAAGCCTGCCTCGCCATTCAATATGATCACGGCTGATCTACCCCAGGCCTCAACTTCTCCTGTGCTAGATCTCTATAGCCCTCAATCCCTGATCATTCAAAAGCTTATAATCTCCACTTTAAATACCTCCAATGATCCAGCCTCCATGATAGAGAATTCCAGAGAGTCATCACCCTCTACGAGAAAAAAATTCCTGCACACCTCAACTTTAAATGATTTCCCCCTTATCCCGTACTATGTCTCCTCATTGAATCTCTGGCACTTGTCGAAACATCTCAGCATGTACTCTATCAAATGCCTTTAGATCTTATAAGCTTCAATGATACCAAACTTCATTCTTCTAAACTGCAAAGAAGGTTAATCCAATTTCTTTAGCTACTCATGATTCAACAACTCTCTCATCCCAAGAATTAGCTGAGTGAATCAATGCTGGACTGCCTCCAATGGCAGTATATTCTTACTTCAATAAGAGGACCAGAACTGCCCTCAGTATTCCAGGTATGGTCTTACCAAACCCTGTACAATGGTATCAATACTTCTCTATTTCGAAACTTGAATCCCCTTGTGTTAAAAGCCAAGGTGTCATTTACCTTCCTAATTACTTGCTGCACCTGCCTGCTAACTTTCAGATTCTTGCATAAAAATATCTTTGTACTCCACTCATTTGCAATCTCTCCCCATGCAGAGTTGGAGTTGTACAGCAAAAGAACGGACTCGTTGGCCCACCATGTCCACGCCAACCTTTTTGCCCATCTACACTCATCTCATTCATCCTCATTACGTCCATATTCTTCTTTGCCTTGCCTACTTAAGTGCCTGTCTAAATGTTTTTCAGACATAGTGACTGTATCTGACTCCACCACCTCCCCTGGGAGTGTGTTTCAGGTTCCAACCAGTCTCTAAAAAAAACTTTCCCTCAAATCCCCTTTAAAACTCCTTCCACTCACCTTAAACTTATGCCTTTGTTGTTTTTATACCCTAACCTAAGGAAAAATATTCTGACTATCCATTCAACCAATGTGTCCTATAGTTTTATGTACCTCTGTCAGATCACCTTCCAGCCTCCTTCGCTCCAGGGAGAACAAATCCCATCACTAAAGCCCTCCAATCCAGACAGAATCCTGGTGAATCTCCTCTGCAGTCTTTCCAGTGTAACTACATCCTTTTTATTAGGTTGTAAGGAGATCTGCACACAATACTCCAAGTGCAATGTAACTAATGTTTTGTAAAGTTGCAACATAACATGCCATTTTTTATATTCTTTGCCCCAAGCTATGAAGTCAAGTATGCCATATGCCTTCTTCACCAGCTTATTTGTCTACGTTGCCACTTTCAGGGAATTAGCGACTTGAACCCCAAGGTCCCTCTGTCTGTCAACATTCCTTTGTGCTCCACCATTTACTATATATATCCCAACCCTATTTGACTTCTCAGGATAATAGTTTTATATTAGAAAAAATATTTGAACCTAATATTTAGATAATAGTCTGCCTTTTGATTCTTCTTACTGAACTGCATGACCACAAACTTTTCTACACTAAACTCCATTTGCCAAGTTGTTGCTCAGTCACTCAGCCTATATCCGCATTGCAGCATGCCCTCCCACCTATTTTTGTATTAACTAGCAGACTTGGATACCTTACGTGCCACCTACTCCTCCAAGTCATTATTATAGAAAGTAAATCTATTTGATAACCAGTCTTCAATCCACATTAACTCTTCCTCCAAGAAACACTCAGCAGGTATGGTAACATTCTATGGAGAGAGAAACAGAGTTGACATTTCAGTGATCCTTCATCAGATCTGGAGAAGTGAGAAAGTGAATGTGGACAGAACAGAGTGAATATCTGTGATGGGGTGGAGACCAAAGTTTTTCCAAGTGACACAATGTGTTTGGAGCTGTCCAGTTATTAGATGAAAAAGGACAATTTGAGAGAACAACAAAACAAAGAGCATGCTGGAACTGTCAGATCAGAACAGAGCATATTCTAGAGATCTGAAGCAAAAGAGAATGCTGTAAATATCCAGCAGATCAGACAGCATCTGTGGAGAGAGTAAAACTGAGTTTATGTGCATGCGTTTACATCAGATATCAACAGTTTTGACACAGACAACAGTTATCCAAAATTGTTAAATTCACCATCGGGACTTGAGGGTTGCAACATGCCCAGTTAGAAGATGAGGTACTGCTCCTCAAGCTTATGCTTGGTTCTGTCGGAGGTCAAAGACAGAGAGATATATCAGAGTGGATGTGTGTTGGAGCATTAAAATGATGGGCAACTAGATGCCCCAGGTTTCCCTTGCAGACTAAATGGATGTCTTCTGGAAATTGAGCACCAAATCTGCCAAAGGTTCACTGCTTTCCAGGTGAAGAAATTTCTTTATATTTGTCCTGAATGTTTCTGTCCCAAATCTTTATTTTGAGAATATGACCTTTGGTTCCACATACCACAACCAGGGAAAACATCAACTGTGTATCTACTGTCTCAAATCCTATAAACATTTTGCCCTACTGCATGTTAATCTGGACCTTACCTCCTCAAAACCTCTCAGTGGAACACTTTCCTAGTTCTGCCTATGTCATTTGTTCCCTTGTGGGTCAGAACAACTAGATCCACCCCCTTTTCTTCTCCAACCACAAAGTATCCACAACCCTGACACCAGAATTCTAACGCAGCCTGGTGAGAACACAATCTATCCCCTTTCATGCACTGTTTCTCCCCCCCCCCCCCCCACCTCATACTTACTGCATTCCCTTGAATCCACCCCTCCTCCATCATGATTTTCTGGTAAAAAATCCAACCTTATAGCCTTAGTTCTCAAGCATAAATGGAGTCACCACTGTGTATTTAAGAAGAAAACGCTGGAAATACTTGTTAGGTCCGGTGAGAGAAATAGAATAAATGCATCAGGTCGCTAACCTTCTGTCAGAACAGATGCTTTTGCATCACCTCAAACATATTGGACATGATCAAAGGCTATGCAGCTGCATCACTTCACTCAGGGCACCATGGTTGTGTGACTCACAATCACATCTCCCTATTCCTGACATTAACTTCCACCAGACTCAAAGATGAAATTGACACTCAGTTCAAGGTATCCAGGTACTCTCACCCACCATAATGCATCATAATATGTGCATCCCCAACTCCAGTTCAGCAACTCAGAACTGAACTTCCACAATCTACAAATACTTAGGGCAAATGTAATTGTTGGAGAACTTAAATTGGCTCAACCAGCTCTTATACTGTAAATATAAAATTAACCTGCACTGCTAGCTATATTCAATATAGGTTTATATAATCAAGTTGATAAGCCTTTAATTCACTCTATATTCAATTTTCACTCATTACTATAATGTATTACTTCACAATTGTTTACTTAAACAAACACACTTGCATAAAATGCAATGAAGTTAAACAGCAAACTTCACCAAATATTCGCCCACCTGCTATCCAGCGATTTTGCTCCCCAACTATGTTTTGCAATCTCAAGACCTCTGACTACTTTCATCTTGCTTAGCTTTTGTCTCTCATTTTCTCAGTCACTACTTTTATCTCCACTCAGCCCTCTCACAGCACTCAGATCCCTCTTGGGTGACTTTATGTTATCTCCGCTTTGTATATCCATGGCTCTCTTATTATCTTTCAGTCATCAAGGTCTGCTCCCCAGTTGACTTAGTTCTCACTACCTCCTGCTTTGTCTCACAATTCCATCTGGATCTGGCATTGTCAATCCTAACTGTCATTCTCTTTTAACCACATTCTCTACAGGAACCACATGCAATCAAAATGAACAAAGTCATCCCGATCACTACTTGTAAGGCATTTGTTGGCTATTTGAGATTAGATAATGAATTGCTTAATGTTTACAGACAGTCAAACCCAAGATGAAATAACAGGCTTTCATTGGAGGTATTGAAATAAACTGAACTGACATCTTTCAAAATGGTCAGAGTGGCATTAATACAGCCATTCAGTTCATCTCTGGCTTTTTGAAAGAGCTCTCCAAATTGTCCCAAAACTCAGCTCTTTCCCCATGAACAACAGTGTTTCCCATTTAAATACATATCCTATTCCTTTGTTAAATGTATTATTGAAGTTTCTTCCATCAGTGTTTAGGCATGTGTTCTAGATCAAAACATTTGTTGCATTTTCTTTTCCATTTCTGATATCACCTTTGGTTCTTTAGCCAGTTACCTTCGTTTTTATTCTCTGGTTGCTGGAATCTCTGTCTCTGTTAACAATGTTGGTTTAAACAGAGTTTTATAAATGTTTGGCATAACTTCTTTGCTTCTGTATTTTATGCCAAGGATCCAATAAACTTATTTGGCAGCCTTTTCAGCTTGTGCTGCCTCTTTCAAAGACTGGTCTATGTGAATTCCCAGGTACCATTTTATTCAGATTGTTTTCCCTCATACCTCCTAACAAACTGATTCACTGCAGAATTCTGAAAGTATTAAATTCCAACCATCATGTGTCTACACATTTCCTAATCTGCCCAGGACCTCTTGTGATCTGTTACTATTTTCCTCTGTTTATTATAGTTCTGAGCTTTGAGTTGTCCGCAAATTTTAATGTTATCCCTTGCATAACAGACTTTAAGTCATTAATATATTTCTAAAAGAGCAGTGGTCCCAACCCCAATTCCTGGGGGACATCAAAGCAAACTATCCCGTAGGGAATCATTCACCACCAATCTTTGCTGACTGTCTCATGTAATAGCCATTCAGCCACTGGCATCACTATGGACTTCAATCATTCTGACAGACCTGTTATGTGATACTTTGATAAATGATTTTTGAAAATCCATCTACAGAATGGTAAATCTTCCTTCTGAATTTCCCTCCATCGAGAAGAGAAAGGAATAAAAAATGCCAGGAAACCTTTCATTGGTGGTAAAGTAATGAGGGTGGAAGCTTTCTTTTTAACAAAGGCATTTCCTCATTTCCTCGGTGAAATGGTAAGCCAAAAAACTAACTGCAAGTAACATGGTTGAAAGGACCAGCAAATTTATTCTGATTATTGCTGACTTTGCAATTGTTATGATAGTTGGGATGATGATCATCAGCCCTCTCTGAATACAATCAAGTTAGTCAGATGCAATTTGCCTTTAATGAATCCATGCTGGGTTTCACTTATTTTCTAAATGCCAATTAATGTCCAAGATTATTGTCTCTAAAAGTTTCCCCATCATCAGTGTTAGGCTGACTGGCCTTTGACTGTCATGTTTATTGAACAGAAGTACAGCATTTGCAAATCTGTAATCCCCTGGCACCTTTCCAAATCTATACGGATTACAAGGTTGCTGCCAGCAACTCCGGATTCCAGCATTATTTCACTTTTCAAATAAGATGCAACCAATCTAACCATGAAAACTTTCCTGCCTTGAGTACCCACTTATTTTGTTTATCTTACCTAACTTCTCTTCTTTAACTGTGACACTGTATGTTTTGTGATTACAGTTTTAGAGGATGAATTTCTAAATTAACTTCTGCATTTTCACTTGCTTTATACACACTTGGATAATAACAGTGGAAACGTAGTTTGCTTCACACAAAAAAATTGACAGAAGTATTTGAAAGTGAGAGACTTTATAAGCATGGAGCTGGAGAACAGGTAAGTATGAAGTGATTTGATCTGGTGGCTCAACCTTCATATTTGAAGTGCTTTTCTTTGTGTCCCCAACTGCAATATCCTCTCCTTCCCACCCACATCTTCATGCAGTGAGGAAGGAGATCCCTACCCATCATCAACATCAACTGCAACTACCACCTCCCTTCATCATAACTGGACAAGATCGAGTTTAACTTCAGCCAGGAACTCTGGAAGGGAGTCCGACATAAGTTGGATGTCAGATGCAACATGGGCATGGAAGGTTCAGAAGAGCTGATGGAGGCTGGCCATTATATCCAAAGTGATGGAGCAAAAGGGGCCAGGAAAAATCAGCAGGGCTGAGGAGGGAGAACAGCATCTGCTCCTCATTTTTCTGCCAGGGCTGGGGGTCACCCACCCTGTGAAGAATAGCAAGTGTGATTAGTGGTTTAGTTATTTGATTTTATTTCAATGACTTTAATTATTAACAAGCTATTTTAAGACAGTTTTAATTTTGATTTGCTAATTTTTAATTATTTTAAGCTTTTTGATCTTGGTTTTTGTGTCACTGACAATGAAAGAACCTTAAAAACAATTTCAAAAGGCTTTGACACCAGTAGGTCATCAAGAACCATCAGGGGGTAGGAGAGGGGACTCAGGACCTGCTGGTAATCCAGATCCTGCTCTATTTTATGAGCAGCTCTTGAGTACAGAAGGCCAGCTTGGTCAACCCTCCATATCCAGCACAAGTTACCGCAGGACAGTGGTCTTCAAAGTTGACAGATGGATGATGCAGCCTATTGCCTTCAATTCCCAGAGAAAGCAGGACTTTCTTCCACATATTGTGTAGAATGTACTATATATGCAGCTTATCTGATATTAGGCATGTGACCAGCTGCTCTATGTAATTTGCAACATATGTTCACTGTGGAAGTTTCCTGAGGTCTTATCTCAGGATCTCAGGAAGATTCCTGTGGTATTAAGTCAACAAAGCTATTGGAAGAAATGTTGCTTTGCACAATGCAAGTCTTTTACAAATAAGGAACCTTTGTTAAATTGTTAAAATTACCCATATCCCCCAATAATGAGAGTAAGATACTGAGAAATGGAGGAAAAGTTGGTGGTTAAAGAACCAATGAGACACTGTGAATCTGAAAACCAAACATGAGGCATGATTCCCCCTCAATTGAGAGAACATGTGGACATGCACCAAGATATAATGAGCTGAGGTAGAACAGAATATTGCAACTGAAGACCCCATGCGACTGGGCATCAAAGCAAATAACCTGTCTAAAGGATGGAGGCAGTAGAGAGACAACTTTACAGTACACTTCAAGCTGTTTTTTTTTCAGATTAACTTAATAAATAAAAGTTATGATGTTATTGTATCTTATTGGTCACAAGTGGAGAAAATTACTATTTTAAGCCCTCAAATATGACCCTACAGAATGTGTTAAGTATGTCATAAGCACATTGCAATGTGCATAGTAATGAAACAGTTGTCTACCATCAGTCCTTTACTCACAACAGAAAATTCATTGATATTTTCTTAACAGAGTGAAGACTGTTAGCAGATAAAAGCAGTTTTGGAGATTTAAAGGACTCACTCATCAAAGATTGGATTGATTGTGGAGTCTGGGAGTCAAGCCAAAGGGAACAGCTATTATCTGAAGACAGAATTAACTCTAAAAAATTGTGTGCAAAGCCGGGTTAGAAATGTTGGATGGCAAATACAGCAAGTACATACAATAAAGTGGCAGAAAAGGGAAAGTACCACCACGGTTGTTTAAAAGATTGTGGACAACAGCAGGTGGTGGTTCAAGAAATTCCCTGCGGATAGAAAACAACATGGATTGGAAAATCATTTCTACAAACAATGGATGATGAAGACAGCAATGGAAGTCCATTGAGTGGACCAGATGAACTGAACAGGCATGGAGACCGTCTGATTCAGAGGAACACAATGTACCCAGTCCTAAAGGAAGTCAGTTCTGTAGAAGGAGCTGCATGATTCTACATCAAAATGTGGATACAAGCGCATCCAGTGAAATTTCAGCTTAATTTAGGAGCAAAAGATAACGTTGTCCCAAAGCAAGCCATCAGTCCTAAGAGGGTGTAGTTAAAACCATCAAGTCAGGTGTTATGGATGTACAAGATTATACTGAAGCCAGCTGGGAGGTGTTCTTTGAAAATGGTGAACCCAAAGAACAAAGGGATCTATGATGCAGATTTCAATGTAAGAGACCAGAAAGATACCAGCCCAAGAAGTGGTTCAGTATAGCAGATGGACAGATAAAGATACATCATGACAGGATCTTGAAGGTTGATCCAATGCTGGTAGTCACATACACTGTGGAACTCCCATATTTACATGCAGATATTTTTTCACAGAACTGGAAAAACTAGAAGATAAGTACCATCTGGTCTGAGATAAGAGGAAGCAGCCAGTAGTTCTCCCACCAATACACATTTAGACACACCTACCATCAATTATGCAACTTGGTGTCTGTTGAGAAATCAAAAGGCAATCTCAGAATTAGCCTGGACCTAAGGGACCTCAATGGAACTCTGAACAGGAGCTACCACCCAATGGAAGATGATAGAAGTTATCTTGTAAGACCTGAGAAGCGCAAAAAATTTCAGTGGTTGGATGCAAAGAGTGGTTTCTGGCATTTAGAGCTTGATGAGTAAAGGTCATATTTAACCTGTTTCAATACACTATTTGGCAGATGTGATCAGACAAGAAAGTCATGCAATCAACCCTGCAGCAGAGGTATTTCAGTGAAGGTTATAAAGACCATGACATAATGGTCTTTGAAGAAAGGGAACAGCAGAAGAGACAGAGTTAGGCAACAAATGCAAGCTGGGAGATCTGGTGAGCAGATTCAGGGAGAAGGAACTGAAGTTGAACGAGCATGGGTCAGATCTGTTTCACCCAGAGAAAAATATGTCTGGTAACAATGGATAATTTTTGGGCATTAGACTTCTGAGAAACACATCCATCAACAATCATTCAGAACATACAACAGTACAGCTCAGGAACAGGTCCTTTGGTCCACAACGTTGTGCCAAACTAATTAAGATCACGATATCTAATCCCTTCTGCCTGCACATGGTCCATATCCCTTCATTCTCTGCATATTCATGTGTCTAAGAGCCTCTTAAACACCTCTGTCATATCTGTCTCCACTGCCTCCCCTGGCAGTACATTCCAGGCACCCATCACTCTGGCATCCCTCACATCTCCTTTGAAGTTATGCCCTCTCACCTTGAATGCACACCCTCTAGTATTAGACATTTCAACCCTGGGAAAAAGATACCAGCTGTCTACTCTATCTATGCCTCTCAATCTTATAAACCTCTGTCGAGTCTCCACTCAGCCTCTGCCACTCCAGAGAAAACAAACCTAGTTTGTCTAATCTCTCCTTATAACACATGCCCAATAATCCAGGCAGTATCCTGGTAAACTTCTTCTGCACCCTCTCCAAAGCCTCCATATCCTTCCTATAATGGGTGACCAGAATTGAATGCAATACTCCAGATGCAGCCTAACCAGAGTCTTATAAAGCTGCAGCATAACTTCCTAACTCTTGAACTCGGAGCCTTGACCAATAAAGGCAAGCATTCTGTATGCCTTCTTTACCACACTATTGACTTGTGCAGCTACTTTCAGGGAACCAAGGACTTGGACCCCAAGATCCCTCTGTACATCATTAACAGTGTACTGTCCCTTTACATTTGATCTCCCAAAGTGCAACACCTCACACTTGGCCTGATTAAATTCCATCTGCTGTTTCCCTGCCTGTATCGACAACTGGCCTATATCCCACTGTATCCTTTGACAACCTTCAACACTATGCACAACGCCACCAATCTTTGTGTCATCTACAAACTGACTAACCCACCCATCCAAGTCATTTTTATATATCACAAATAGCAGAGGTCTCAGTACAGATCCTTGCGGAACACCATTAGTCATGGACCTCCAGCCAGAATAAAACCCATCGATAACTGCCCTCTGTCTTCTATGGGCAAGCTAATTCTGGATTCAAACAGCCAAGTCACCATGGATCCCATGCATTTCAATCTTCTGGATGAGCCTACCAAGAGGGACCTTGTCGAATGCCTTTCTAAAATCCATGTAGACAACATCCACTGCTCTACTTTCATTTATCACCAACATCACCTCCTAGAAAGACTTGAAGAGCAGCTTGGTGGATATGGCATCTCTGGGGAGATGGTCATGGATAGTGAGCCACAGTTTACAGCAGGCACCTTTGTAAGGCACCTAAGGACTGGCAGTTTGATCACTAGACATCATCGGAGGTGCAGAGAGTGCTGTGAAGGAGTCCAGGAACTACTGAAGAGGGCTGAGCCATCACAGGCAGACCATTATTTTGGCATCCCAACCTTTCACAGAACTATAGCCAAAGGGATGGCACGTGGTCCTGTGCAGAGACTTACGTGTAGGCTCACTTGGACTCAACTCCCAGTAGTAGAAAGGCTGATAGACCAGAGGTGCAGGTGGATAACTGCAGGTGGCCAAGAGAAGTTAGGCACGCTACTGAAACAGGGATGGAAATTCCTGCCACCTCCAAGAGTTGGAGTCACAGAGAGGGTGAAGCCAGTGTTAACCCGACACCCAATGTGGTACAAGGCAGTGGGGTCTCAAATCACACACAGTCCATCTCATACAAGGTCACCAGGAAGGAGTGAGTTCCATATCAGAGAAGATCACCAAAAAGACTTGTTCAACAGAAGATGGTGTTGAATTACCAGAGGATGAACCACTAACCCTTCAGTGTGAGAACACCACCTTTCGGCAGCAGCTCTCGGGAGAACATCACCATTCTTACAGCCTGTCGTGTGATATTTATTGTCATAGCATGTGCTGTCTGCCTCAGTTAGCAGTTCCCTTACTGTAGTCAGCAGCCACAGCCTGGGTATATAACATTTGTGTGGCTGATAAACTGATTGGTGTCACATACTAATCAGATGTTTAGATTAAGAAAACCTTTCCTATTCATGAAAATGAATTGGGTTATCACTTGGCGCTTTTAAATGCTCGTAGACTGCGGTTCAATCCTGACCTTGGCTGCTTCTGTGCAGTTTGTATGTTCTCCCTGTGACCGCACAGGTTTCCTCATGGTGCTCCAGATTCATTCCACATCCCAAGGACGTGTGGGTTGTAAATTACCCCCAATGTGTAGGTGAGTGGCAGAGTCTGGAAGGAGTTCATTAAAATGTGGGGAGAATAAAAAAAATGGGATTAATGTAGGATTTGTATAAGTGGATGGTTGATGGTCAGTACAAGCTGAAGAGCCTGTTTTCATTCTGCATCTCTGGAAGACTCGATATTTGTTTATCAACTGGTCACTTGTAGCTTTGTCATTTTATATACCTGGTTGGATCTCTTTTAATTAGCAGTAATATGAATTAAGCAGTTCTTTTGAATAGAACATCAGTGGACTTATTGATACTATGATAAGCTACTACCTGTTTAATGCAATAAAAGTCAACTGTTGTTGCCTAGAATGATCCACACTCAAGGAAATTCAAGGCAGTTGTGACCTTGACTGGTGCAGACAATGCATTTCTCCTGACGCTATAGAAATGCAGCAAGGTCTTCCTCCAACTAATATCATTCATTCTTAGTAATCTCCAGGGGTAAAGTATAGCCTTCTGATGGACTTAAACCTTTGAAATTTGATTACCTTTCTCCTCCTCCAAAACAGAGATAATTCCATTGGGAAACCAATACCCTCAATGTAACTCAGTCTTTTGTGACAAGCTGCATGATATTGAACCTTTTTACAAAATAGTATAAGATTCAATATCTAGGTGAAATAACACCGACCTTCAGTCTTAGCATACAAGATTTGGCATCCCCACTGGGGATGAATTTATATACCATTTATAAAATAATTATTTTGGGAAAATAGCTGATATAAAAGGTAATAGTTTTCCCTTGTCTCTTTAACATATTTACATAATGGACACTGCACCTCTGATGGATAATGGAAGGATAACTTGAGTGTAGATTTTTGGAAGTGGATTGGGAACTGTAGCATTTAAGATTTCATTTTATTCTGTTTACTGACTTGGAACTCATACAAAGAGAAGGGCACGAATTTGTGCATCCAGTGTCAATGCTTTATCAAGGGTTGATAATTGTAAATATGTCTGGAAATGCCACACGGAGAAACAGCTGATGGCTTTGCACAGAGTGGTAGCTTGAATCCAGTCATCTTTGCACATCCTGACTGATGGACCTCAGTGCCTCCACATGTGTGTGTTCATCACTAAACAGAACCAGAGTCATGACATCTAAATTCACAAGGTTTTTAACTGAGAAGAACACTCTCGTTAGACTTCTCTTGTGATAAATCTTGCCCCAGGAACTCATCATCCTTTGTTCATTTTAGATGAATCTCCCTTGGTTTGGAAAATGTACAAATAGTCCACACAACTTTTCAGCTCTTGTCATATGAATAAACCTTTGGTTTTGACAGTTAGTAAGGTGGCAGTTTACATCCGTAGCTACTTACCTGACAATGGTAAATGCCACCATCCTCACTGGCTCTTTTCCTTGCCCTCAACAAACTCTCTCCATCCAACTCACCCATTGAAGCTCTCAGACCACCAGCTAAGAAATTAGTGCCATGACATTTAGATGGTCAGGTCATAATGCTTTGCAGTTGTTGGAACAATTTATGATTTTGTTTTGGCCAAAGTGCTGGATAGCAGCTGTGCTGATATGATTCAGCTGTTGGAATGTCTGGACTTAATTTACAATTTAGATCCTAATTGCTGATCACCATAACTTGAACTACCTCGCAGTGCTAAACAGACACCTGAAGGTTTGCCATTCTAGTGATGAATAAACCTAGCCTTTCCTGACATGTTATTTATTTTCAATATGTTTTTCCAGATATCAAATTCATCTCCTTTTATACAAATCACACTCTTTTCTCATCTTCACATGGTCTGTCTCCAACTCTTCCCTTCTCTCCCTCAACTTCACTATCTCAATTTATTGGGAAAGGTCACCAACTCCCAATCAAGCAAAAGACTTTTCCTGCTTGCTGAAGGCAGTCTATTCAATTCACATATGTCTACACTTCTGTCACATCTGATCCAAAAAATTCTGTGAGTAGTGCTTCTCATGACTGCCCTTCTCATCACCTAATAATTAATTCCCTACCATTGTGAGGTTGTGAGGTTGTTCCATTTTCTGCATTTCTGCTCTCCTTGTTGTCCTCCCTTGCAGAACCATGATGGTCTTTCCTTGTCCTCCCTTTCCAACCACCAGCTTTCATTTTGATGATCCTCACCATTTCTGTCACTTCACCTTATTGCCACCAACAAGTGTAACTATCCTGCTACTCTTTTTATTCCCTCTTGGACAGTTCCTTAATCACCTCCAAAAATTTCTCTCCATTCCCCGACACTTTTCCATACAAGAACAACTAATGAAACTCCTGCATATTTACATCCTTTATCCCAGAACCCTGTGTATTGCTTAATAAATAATAATAAATAACAATTCATGTATACTTCTTTCAGTTTAACATATTGTATTTCTACATCTGATTTGGTCTCCTCCACACTGAGGAACTACCCATAGTTTGTTTGAAAACTTTGCTGAATATCTCCATTTAGTCCCACAGCCTCTGAACACCTATCACTTTAGTCCTCTGGCCCACTCTCTCTCTGCCCCCTATATTCTTCTAATGAAGTTCAATATAAGCATGAGAAGCAGCACTTCATGTTTCGATTAGATATATTTCAGTGTTCATCAATGATCTTCTCCATCACATGGCAGGATGTTCATTGATGATTTTGCAGTGTTCTACTCCATGGGGCACTCCTGCCTGCATCCAACAATACCAAGTCAACATTCAGGCTTTGGCTGAGAAGTAGAAAATAACATTTGGTCATTGGAGATGATCGTTTGCTTGGTATTTCCATAAGAGGAAGTCTAACTCCCCCCTCTCCCATTAACATTCAATGGCATTGCCATGGATATATCAAGACTTTTGCAGCCACTTCCACCAGAGAAGCTCATGTCCATGCTATGAACACCCACCTACACCTACTCATGTAATATAGGTCAACTTTGTCCATGCCTCAGCCCATCAGCTGCTGAAACCCTTGTCTATGCCTTGTAACCCCTGGAGGACAATTCCCATCTCTACCTGTCCAAACTCCCTCAATCATAAATATGAGGCCATTCAAAACATTGTTACCTATGTTCTAACTCACTCTGAGCACCTACTTGACCTCTACTTCTTGATATTTATTGGCTCCCAATTAGTAATGCCTCACTTTTTGAAATTCTCTTCCTTTTCCAAATCTGTACGTGATCTTACCCCACTCTGTAACCTCCTCTTACCTTATAACCCTTTGAGCTTTCTTGTGCTCCCCAAAATGTGAATGCTGAATTATTGACATCTATCCTTCAGCTGCTAAAGTGTTAAGCTCTTGAATTCCTTTCCTCAGTCTGTCTGCATGCCACTCTTCCTTTAAGATGGTCCATATCAGAATCAGGTTTATTATCACTGACATATGTCATGAAATTTGTTGTTTCGTAGCAGCAGTAGAGTGCAAGACATAAAAATGACTATAAGTTACAAAAGTAAATAAATAGTGCAAAAGAGGAATAATGAGGTAGTGTCCATCGGTTCATGGACCGTTCAGAAATCTGATGGTGGAGGGGAAGAAGCTGTTCCTGAAACATTGAGTGTGGGTCTTCAGGCTCCTGTACCTCCTCCCCGATGGTAGTGATGTGAAGAGGGCATGTCCTGGATGGTGAGGGTCCTTAATGATGGATGCCGCCTTCTTGAGGCACTGCCTCTTGGAGATGTCCTTGATGGGTGGGAGGGTTGTGTCTGTGATGGAGCTGGTTGAGTCTACAACCCTTTGCAGCCTCTTTCAATCCTGTGCATTGGAGCCTCCATACCAGGCAGTGATGCAACCAATCAGAATACTCTCCACGGTACATCTGTAGAAATTTGTAAGAGATTTTGGTGATGTACCCAATCTCCTCAAACTCCTAATGAAGTAGAGCTGCTGGTTTGTGCCTTCTTTGTGGTTGCATCAATGTGTTGGGCCTAAGATAGATCCTCTGAGATGTTGACGCCCAGGAACGTGAAGCTGCTCACCCTTTCCACCACTGACCCTTCAATGAGGACTGGTGTGTGCTCTCCCGACTTCCCCTTCCTGAAGTCCACAATCAATTCCTTGGTCTTACTAACGTTGAGTACGAGGTTGTTGTTGCGACACTACTCAACTAACCGATCTATCACACTCCTGTATGCCTCTTCATCAGCTTCCCCTTTGATTCCTTTTTGACCTGCTCTTGTATCACCTTGTATAGCTGAACATCATATTTTGTATAAGAGTCCTGTTCAGTGGCTTGGGATACTTTTTTCTTTGTTGTAAGTGTTATATGCAGGAAAGCTGTTGCTGCTGACATAAAGGAGCAGGTGTGGAGAATGTGGGAGAGAGTACATTGGTTTTTGAGTATGGCACTGAAGGAGCTGGTGGACATAGTGGGTGTTCCTCTGCCAATAGAGGGGAGAGAGCTGCTTAACCTGACTGCCACAAATCTTCTAAACAAATCGCCATGCCTTTCATTATCGAGCAAATCTGTTGCACTTCATTCAATGCAAAGATAAATAGTGTAATTCCTCCTGACATACCCAGAAATGCAAACAGCTTTTAATTGTGCAATTATCCAGCTGTAACCCCTGTTGTAAAGAATCACACCATGGTGAAGAATAATTTTCAGGGACAATATTGCTGTTTGGGTAAGAGCAGACTTCAGTGGCGTCAGCACTTAAAGCAAGGATGAGAATTTTTGATTTGGTGGGAAATGTTGTTTATTTCAAAATTATACTGGTAGGAAAAGAAAGTGAACTCAATGCATTGCAATGAGATGAGGGCAATTTTCTTGGTCCATTAATTTGTTGAATTTATTTCTGGATAAAAAATGTAACAGGACTGAATGTAGGAGGAAGGTTGCCAAATATTCCCCTGAAACAGGCCACAGATTGCCCCATGCAGTCAATCTATGATGGTTCAATGCAAAGTGCTCCAACTTCATTTTGCCACAGCCACTAACCATTCTGTTCATTGGCTGCATGCTTCAGCAGAGTGCAATATCACAAGTGACAAATAACAGTTAAAGCTAACTTAAAATTAATCCACACCTCACAACTCCAGCAACCCAGGTTCAATCCTGACCTTGGTGCTGCCTCTGTGTAGTTTGTACATTCTCCATGGGTTTCCTCTGGGTGTTCTGGTTTCCTCCCACATCCTAAAGACGTGTGGGGTGATAGGTTAACTAGACATTGTAGATTGTCCCTAATGTGTAAGTTCATGGTCGAACCTGAGGAGAGTTGATGGGAATGTGGCAAGAATAAAATGGGATATGAAAGGGCTTATTTCTGTGCCGTATGACTTTATGATTCTAAAGCAAAGGTGCATTTGGGCCACTGGCAGGTGGCAGCAGACATTCTGCAGCTGAAGTTGACTTGGGAAACTGTAAAGAATGGTGAACATGATTTTCAGATGCTTGATGGAAGAGCCAGGAACAAGGAGAGATATTCCTGGAGGTCAGTGCCTACAGCTGAGGATATGAATGCAGCACTGCAGAAAGGTTAATAAGATAAGATATTTATTTATTAGTCACATGTACATCAAAACACACAGTGAAACCTGTCTTTTTGCGTTACTGAGAATGTGTTGTGTCGCCACGCTTCCGGCGCCGACATAACATGCCCACAACTTCCTAATTTGTACGTCTTTTGGAATGTGGGAGGAAACCGGAGCACCCAGAGGAAACCCACTCAGACACGGGGAGAACGTACAAACTCCTTACAGACAGCGGCCAGAACTGAACCCGGGTCGCTGGCGCTGTAATAGCGTTACGCTAACCGCTACACTACCATGCCGCCCCTACACTACCATGCCGCCCAAAGTTTGTGAATGCATCTTCAAATTCTTATAACGACATGATATGTTAGACATTGGGTGTAGCTCTTGGTTGCATGAAATGGAATAGTTTCTATCAGTGTACAGATTGGAGAACAGTATAAAACTGAGGACTTGGTGATAGCTCAGGCTTGAAATGGAGGGAAGAGGTGTGGCTTTTGCCTTGAATACATGTGCCCTGAAATTAGGTTTGACAATATTTCCTGCATTAAACTGTAATTGCATTTAGCACAAAAGCGATTTAAGGTCCTGGGAAAAAAATCATGAAATTGACCAAAAAATTGCTTGCACCATTCACCCAGAAACAGGCACTAATATGGGACCTGCGTCAGAATCAGGAACCACTGAATCTACTGCACAGTAATCAGAGGACAGTGTTAGTTCTTAAAGACATACTCCGCATGATAACCAAATGATGATAACACACATTGTGGCTGCCATTGAGGCAAGATAGGCTGCTAGGAACAGGGAGAGAGAGCTTCAAAATTTACAGGGAGGAACTTAGTGAATTTTATATCAGGAGTGAGTTTCTGAACACTGGAGGGGAGCAAGATACCACAAACTTCACCAGGAGTGAGAAGCCCCACACAGCAAGAAATTTCATGGTGTCACAAGAAATTTCAAGATGAATTGAACTGGATTGAATTGGTTTATTGTAGTACTGAGGTACAGTGAAAAACTTGTCTTGGATACCGTTCATACAGATCAATTCATTACACAGTGCATTGAGGTAGTACAAGATAAAACAATACAGAATGCAGAGTAAAGTGTCACAGCTACAGAGAAAGTGCAGTGCAGGTAGACAATAAGGTGCAAGGTAATAACAAGGTAGATTGTGAGGTCAAGAGTCCATCTTAGACATAACACACACAACCATACATAAACACACAGGCATATGCACAGACAGACACATATATATGAACATAAATTCACACATTATTAATATCAGGTTGATTACTGTGTCACGGAGAGGTAATCTGCTCTTCCCTAATGTATTATGTCTCCTTCTGGGAATCCCACAAGACACAGGGTAACATGAAGCAAGTTGCATTGTGAGGTTAAACATACGTTCTACTTGTTCATCATCTAGAAGCCCTGCTTTATGCAGGGAATTGAAAGTAATAGGGACAAGTGAGAGAGTGTTAGTGAAAAATGAATGTGCAAGAAAACGTGCCAATACAATGATCAGATCCAATTTCTGATCATTGTATTAGCACTCTTTCCTGCACGTGCATGTTCAATCATTGCCAGAATAATATAATGACCATAGCATTAGTTTAATTATTTCACAATCCCGTGGCTTGCTTCCATGAGTATGGAATTTTTAAGCAGAATGAATCACTCAACATCTAGTGGCAGTCAAGGGTGCCTTAAACAAACTGACCATCAGCTGCTGTGGTGGGGCTACAAGTTGGCATGTGGAGCCAGGGTAGGAGAGGGTAGGGATCCATCCTTCCATACATTGCTGGATGCTGAAAATGCACGAATGTCTGACAGTTCAGTCTCAAGATGAGAGCATAGTGGGTGCCTCCCCAAAATGCTGCATTGATCATGAGAAAGTCCTCTTGATGATCCACAAACACCCAAACAGAAAAACTCCTTTGGATGCGGAGGTGCAAACTATGAAGAGAAATCATTTTGTGCACATGGGAACTGTGAATAGCTGTCTGCATCCACGGCAAGTCAGCAGTGCTGGATAATTCCAATACCCAAGATGCCTGTTCCTCCTTGAAATTGATCAGCAGGGTGACCACCATCATGCTGTGGTGTATAGCTAGCAGGAACGCATGGCAGAAATCTACTGGGACCACCTGAAAAGCTCCTGTGATGAAGAGGTTCAGAGTTGAGGTGACTTTGGCCTTAATGGAGAGTGCAGTCCAGGCATAAGAATATGGCTAACGGCCTTCCCACAGAATGTCACAAATCTGACAGCCTTGGAAACCTGTGTCCATATATGTATTCTTCATCAGTGAGGTCCAGGTAGGATGAGGTAGTTCTGAAGACTCTGGGAGTAGGCTCTTCACTGACGGGCATGTATTTCCCTTCTGCCCCCAGGTTCCAGATCCTCCTTGAACTGTTAACCAGGGCTATAACAACACGTCCAGTTATGGACTGTTGCCAACAGTGTCACTATCAAGTCACCTGTAGCGTGAGTAAGCCAGCAGCTAAATGCTGGAGAGAACACTCACTGCTGATTTAGGCCACACTCTGTGAATGTTGGAAGATGTTTGAGCAAGCTTCAGCGAGTTCTGAAGCTACCCAGTTAGTGTTCCCAAAATCAGAAGTGTGTCCCTTGGGATAGCAAGATAAGAAACACTCTTGCTTGATAGACACCTAGTTGAACTGAGACTTTCTCAATGGTCTGGAAGGCTAGAAATGAGAGTTGAGCAATAATTGCGGCATTATATGCACATCTGATGCCAGATAAAGATGTGCTGGTTGGGATCATGCACTGAAATGCCCAATCTAATTTCGCAATGGACATGATTTCACCTGGAAATAATTACTGGTGCAATCTACTCCAGGTAAAATGGGTTATTGTGTGTTCAGCACCTAAAACGCACTGGTTAATTGATTCAAATTCTAGGCTACAAAGTTATCTGCAAACTTAAGGCAGAAAGCATTCATTTATTTTCCCAGTGTTTTAGTGCTTAGTGCAGATTATTATTAAACATTACAACAGATTAAGCATCAAATGTATATATTATAGATTAAGGTAAAGCAGAGTAGGCTGCATGTTTGGGCAGCAGAAAGTGAAAGTGTTTTGACAGCAAACACATGTGCAATAAATATGTGAATCTCTTCAGCTGAGAATCATCAAGCTGGAGTGTGGATTGTGGATTCCCCAATACATTAGGGAAGGCTCAGTTTGTCAGGACAGCTTGCTCTAGACCTCAGTCACACAGAGAGTTGTAGATCAGAATGGGGTAGGTACGCGTGAAAATGCAGAGAGACTCAATACCTTGAGAACTTTTAGCTGATCAGAGGGAGCCAGGATGATATTTGAAGGATAGAGCATGCCAGGCAAACCTGATTGAATCTTTGAAGAGATGACTAAAATAGTGAACTCAGGAACATACAGTATATGGATGTTATTTACAAGAACTTCCAGAGGCCTTGGAAATAGTCTTTTGTAGGAGGTTGCTAGTGAAAGTTAAACCTCAATGAATTGAAGGCAGATTATTGACCTGGGTAGGAAACTGGCTGAGTAGCAAAAGACAGAGAGCAGAGATAATGGGCAGGATGTGACTAGCAAAGAACTGTGTTAGGGCTGCAACTATTCATCGCATTTATAAATGACTTAGATGATAAAATGGAAAGCCACATATCCAAGCCTGCCAATGACACAATGATAAGTGACATTCTGAGCAGTTTAGATGGAAGCATTAAATTATGAAGAGATATTGATAGATTGAGCAAGTGGGCAAAACTGACAAATGAATTTCAATGTAAGCAAATGTGACGTCATCCACTTCGGACCTGAAAAGAACAGAATGGGGTATTTCGTAAGTACTGCAGTAACAAAGCTAGAAATAGTAAGGGTGCAGTGAATCTTGAAGATCCATGTTTATACATCATTAAAATGACATGGGCAGGCACAAAAAATGGAATGCCAATCCTTACATTTAGAAGCATAAACTAAAGTGAATAAATTGCATGCTTTAGTTATTCTAAGCCCTATTTAGACCACAGTGTTGTTCCATGCACTGTACCTTAGCAATGTGTATTGGCTTTGAAGGGAGTATGGCAAAGAATATCTGGTCCCCAATGATTAAATCATAGGGAGAGATTACACAAAATATTGTTATAGTCCCTGATATTTAGGAGGTTGAAAGGTTATGGTTAGTTATTCAAAATATTTAATCTGTTAAGGGAACTTCATAGGACAGGCAGAGCAAAGCTATTTCTACTGGTTGGGAAAAAAAGAATCAGTGCATATTTTAAACATTACCTGAGGATTGTCTAGAAAACAAATACACATTGTCTGCACTGCTATCGAGGTCAAATCAGGCTCACCCTCACTTTAAGAACCTTGCCTCAGGATCTGTGCATGCTGGCTCTGCTAGGAGAAGCCACACATGACATTTCGCCGTTCACCTCTGCACTGCAGACATCAAGAATGACTTTCACAGTAAGCAGAAGAACCTTCCATTTTTGTTAACTGTGACTTTTACATTCACTCTTGGAAGGGGCACATGGCTGTTGTGCAGGACTCCCAAAAGTGCAGGCATTCATGGAGAACACTCGTGCCCTTACAGACATCTCCCTGGCACCTTCTTGCCATGAGTCTCACCTCTTCTACCTGATGTGTTTCTGTAGTTCTTCCCTTATTCCTGATCTGACAAACAGGGAACCTGCTTTTATTTTCCCTCTCAGAGATCAGTCCTAGTAATGATTCAGACCAGTGTGGTTGAAATTGACCAAACTTCAATGAACTTTGAGTTTAACATTACTATTCCTATTGTTTGGATGAGATGGGCATCAGGAAAACAACATTAAGAAGTTTGAATTTATTGCACCTATAAATCCATCCTTATTAACTAGTGTTAATTCACATGAAAAATTGGTAATACCATGTTATCATGGTTTATGTCTGTGCAAGATCTTGTGTGTGTGTGTGTGTGTGTGTGTGTGTGTGTGTGTGTGTGTGTGTGTGTGTGTGTGTGTGTGGTGCAAACACATGTCCAGGCTTTAGTATTTTACTATCACCATAAGTTAAAGTGGGCAAGGAGTATTATCAATAATTTCTGCACCTTTCAGATTTGAAGCAGTGTGAAGTTGAAACCTAGAATTGGCATTCAAATAATATCTTACAGTTATAAAGAATATCATGTTAGTCCTTTTGACATTAAAAGGCACCAATCTGAATTGGCACTAATCCATGGTTTAGGCTGGGAAAGTGACACTGCTTCATTGATTGAAATGCTTTTAGGTCTAAAAATGTAAACAGTCGACATTTTTAAAGCTGTAATTTTTTTTTACTTTTGCAATAATTTAGGTCAGTTCATTTATTGCAATACTTTTGAAAGTTTTACACTGCACAGTTTCAAATCACAAAACAGATAAACCATGATAATGACAGCATTCTTCAAAAAGCCTTCCACTTATGGCATCTTTATTGTTCATAACTATTCTAATTGCTGCTTTATTACATTAGTCCAATGTGCAGTGTAATTTCCTGTTATTAATGTAATGTAGGTTAAATAACAATCTAATAACAATTCAGAGAGTATTGTAGATCGCTTTTAGCTAATGTGCTATTTTATGAGATGGGCTAGCCATCTTTTTCAAATGGAAGTGCAAGTAAATTCTCCTCATGGTAATGTGCCTTAAGCTTGTACTGTGGTTTCTGCAAGTCTTCACTTGCCAGTACCCCTCGTGACCAACAGCAGAATGAGATCAATCCCTGTCAGCCCTGTAATTGAGTACTTCCCTAATTTATAAGGCAGGTTTTCCATTAACAAGAAAATCTTCAGAATTAAATAAAAAGCAGACCTTCACAAGTGCTGCAGTATAGGTGAAAAAGGAGGGAGAAAAAACAGTGATAAATTGGTGCCCCTGCCTTCTCCAGGTCTGACTTTGAAAAATAAGCTCTTCAAGTTTCAGGTCTTGTTCTGACAACAATTAAGAACAGTGAAATAAATAGGCCGCAATCTTTCTTTATGACATAATGTGGAAAAGCGATTCCACATATAAACGGTTCATTAAAGCTAATATAATTGGGAGCATATAATGTGTATTATTAAAGAAACTGCTTGGTAGCTTTTTAAGTGCAGCATGCATTAGACAAGCATTAGTCAAAACTGTGTGACATGTTTTGCAATAGGCTCCCTTTTCTGTTTTTTAAGGGCTTCAGTTCATTGTGCAGTAAATTGGTATGCCATAATCCAGCACGTAGTGTTGACTCTGATGATTTTAGGTTAACAGCATTTTACAGAGCCAATCAACAGCTTAAAAACAATGGCACAAATACAAACTTCCCTGGATGGCATAGTGTAAATGTATTAGTTGTACTAAGAGACCCAGTCCTCATATAATTATGTTAGGAACCAATAAAGCAGTCCAGGAATCAATATGCTAAGACAGATAAAGAACTATGGCTAGCAAATTGGGAATGGATTAGTCTGGCAGGTACTTCACTCAGTTTTGTGGCCCAAGATACATTTAACGATGGTAGGAGAGTGGTGGAGGTGGAGAGAGGGTGGAAGGGAGGGAAACCATTGATTGTAAATTTTGGCAAAGTGAAAAATGACTTATTATTTATACCAAGAGTGTCTTAAAAATAAGCCCCTGTGATAAGGTCCTTTAACTGTTTTGTCTTTATTTAGGCAAAAACAGACATATGGATAAAAAAGAAAATAAAAGGAATCTTCAGGGCAGATTTAAAATAATTATTTTCTAATTGTGGCTTTATGAAATCCAACAATTGTGGCTTTGCTTTATTGATCATTTTTATTATACTTAAGAAATTAATTTTTCCATCCACTAATTTATACATACATGTTTTCTCTCTGTGCAGCATAGAATGAATTGCAGCAGAATAGATTAAAAAAAATTGTCTTTGATAGTGGGTTAAAGCTCATCTTTGATGATCAGCTATGTTTAGTCTCCCCCACTCTTCCAACCCATCTCCTTTTAATGATAAAGCTGCCATGCTAGTGTTTAGTGAATAACTGTGTCCGTAAAACAAAAAGCAAGGCCTGATGCAGGAATTATTTCTGTAAGAAGAGAGAAAAAAAACAATGGCAGTCCTTTGTGAACACAGCATGCCACATTTACTCATGTCCAATCAAGCTTCACATAACTACCGCGAACAAAAGCAGCCATCAAGCAGGGACAAAGTCAGAGACATAAGTGGTTAGAATGAGTGTGCAATTTCTGCCCATATGACTATCCTGACACAATTGCTCTAATTTTCTTCCCAGAAATGACTGATAAAAGACTTGGGTAATTGCTATGGAGACAGACTTCCTTCCATCAAGGGCTATCTCAAATAATACAGCCTCAGGGTCATAAGATGGAGTGTCAGTTTCTGCAAAGTCCTAAATTAATACTTGTCCCTGCTTCAGCTATACTTCCTGTACATCTAATTAAGTGAACGTAATTTATCTTGACAACGTATCGGAAATCACTCGATCAAATGAGTATTCAGTAATGACCACAGAACACAAAAACATGACACTGTATTGAAAATGAGAATATATCAGGGGTACATGTTTAGCCACATGCATGAATCCTTGTACTAGTGATTATTTTCCATCTCTAAAGTACTTTTTGAACTGCAGATAAACAAAATAATTTTTACAATGCAAGGCATAGTAATCCAGGGCCACATTTACAAAAACAACCTGCAGTGACGCCTCCTTTCGACCTGTGTCCATTCAACACATGACCTTGTCCTCTGTAATCAAACTTAATTTAGCCAGCTGATCTCTGTATCCCCAGTATTGAGTAGTGTTCACAAGTAAATTCAGAGGAGCCACCAACAAGCTAATGATTAGAAAGACCCTTGAAAGCACTGCACGTCAGCACAGAACTGACACATGGGGCAAATTAAGGCCTCAGACCACAAAGGTCCATTATTTAGATGTAGTGAAAACCTATACTGCAACATTATACATCCTAGTAGAATTATCCTAATAAAGCTGCTGAATAATATATAATTACCAGAATGAACATGATACATAAAATACGGTAATGTCAATTTACCCAATTGGCATTTATGGAATCTCACAAGTTAGAACAATTATTGTATTCTACTGACTGCACCTTTCAGAAAAGATACACTTTGGTTCTCAGTTTGTCTGTTTGATTTATATGCTTCTTGTCACATTTCCAGGTAGCCATGTCCTTTTCAAAGAAGGATTTCAGGCTGTGCAACTTACTTTTATCTGCTTTATCAAAAAAAGCATAATAATGTTTACAAGGTATCTTGGTCAATAACATGGACAGTCTTAAAGGTGTTATTCTGTGCTTAAATACAGTCAAGGCGCAAGACAGTGGATAATACACTGTAATGGGTTAATCAATACTTATTATGGTTTTATTGGTTCACTAAAGAGAGAACAGAACCTGGTGAGCAAAGAGTAGGGAAAAAAATCACTGCATCTGATCTAGATAACGTCTCTGCTCCCTAAGGGATTTCCCTATTCAAGAATCCAATTTACTATGCCTGATTGACAAGGATTGGATCCTTGGGAATCGCATAACTCTTTTAGGAGCTAATAAAACCCTAATGGATTTGTCCAACTGTTCAGCAGATTTCAAGTTTTACTAAACTGTGGTGGTTTGTGACGATTAGCCTTTGTTCCTTATCATAATGAGAAAGCAGGGCTATTAAGATTTATTTTCCCTATAAAAGAAGATTAACCCTTGCTATGTGATCCATTCTGCTGCACTGGCCACAGAACAATATTTGAACTTGGTATATGAATTATGAAAAGCAGAATGAGTAGAGATATAACTCACTTTACTTTTCAAAGGCCCCCAGTCCTTCAATGAGTCAGGTGATATCTTGCCACTATACCAAGTTAGTGACATAGATGTATGTTAAACTAAATTTCCTTTATAAATCAAGCTTTACTTTTTTATTTTAATTGTCATTATTAATGTAGTTGCCTGTTGCATGTAATATAATCACCCTGTATCTGTCTCACTCACACTGGCTTTCAGAGTAACTATTGACAGAATTATTTGGATTCTCCCTTGTGCCTTAGGAAAATCCATCAGCTAATAGTTGAGCCTGTAGTGTTGGTCCATAGGAAGTGTTAAAGAAGCTTTTCTGCTGTCTGCGTTCACTTGTACAATCATAAACCCACTTCCACTCTGTGGCAATTATTCCTTCCTCAGATCAACAGACATACTCTGTTTTGGCCTGTTCATATATGCCCTTAGATCAATGTAAGTTCACAGGAAACAAAGCATTATCAGAAACGTCTGAAAATGACTGTTTGTTCAGGAACAACTACTCTGAAACAAAAAACAAATGTGCTGGCATTTTCTTTCTGGTTTTTACGTTAACCATTGTTTCAGGAATATATACTTATACCTTTTCATGACCTTGGGCTTTTACATTTTATAAGGCTTAGCAGCATGGATGAGATAATTGGCAATATCCCCCATGGCATTTTTTTTTGTTGACTGTGACCCTTGCAAGCCTTTGATACCTTTGAGTTCATCTTGAGAGGTATTAGGCAGAATGCTTTCATTAAATATTTCAAAATCCAAGGTTAGAATCCTCAAACTACATGTTTGCATGTGTGTACTTTTGCGCATTGAGGGGGACAGGAGTGGGGGCGGGGGGATTGGGAGATATTGAGAGGGGTCATCATGCAACAAGATGAGAAAGACTGGAAGTCCAGGTGCTTTGAGCTACAGTTAATTAAAATGATAATTAAAGTTATTATCTTACCTGTTTATTCAAGGGCACATGGACATCTAATGGGAACAAATCAAGAAAGAAAGGCTTCCTGTCAATTAGTCCTAAAGAATTCACCAAATAATCAAGGAGGTGAGGGGGTCAGGTTACAGCACTGCACAATAACAAAAAACAGTAATTCAGCACCTCTTCCTTTTCTTGGAAACAACCCAAAGGTACAAGAGAGGAAAGACAAGAAGATTACCTGTGTAACTTGATCTTAAGAGTACCAGAGAATAATGGTGTTCTCCCTGATCCCTGTCTGTGGTAGAACTTGCTGCCAACAAAAGATGTGTCTAGTACAAATATAGGCCTGTCAAGCGAGGAACAACAAAACTCTTCAGCCTCTTGTCACTGATCCTGACAGAACGGCCTAGTCCAGAGAAAGAGGGCAGAAATGTGATTCCATTGTGGTCTTCGCACTACTCCCCAGACCTTGCCTTGTAAAATGTCATGACATGACTAGCACTACTTTCACTGAAGTGCAATATTGGGCTGAGAGTAAATTGGAAACGGCCCTTTGTTGATCATTTTCTCAGACAGTGCCACTTGATTAAAATGGAGATTGAAGAAGAATGGTGGTACCTCTCCAAGGCATGAAGAGATCTAATCAAAATAATGCAAGAAATCATTAAAGCTACATGTTAGTTGAACAATTTAATGATAATATGCTGACAGAACAAAGCAGGCTGCCTTATTCAGAATGGAGAAAAAAATCACACAGGATAACATGTTTTTAACATGTTTCAGACATCTTGAAAATAGTCTGCTTTGTGGATGAATTGTCAGATTATGAATAACAAAAAAATTCAAAATTCTCAGTAGAAATTACAAACATAACAATATTCTAATAAACTAGTAAACCAGCATAGTAGGTAATTGAAGATTAAAGTAATACGTAATGAACTGCTGTGAGCCTAAAGATTGCTGCTTGAGGCTTTGCTATCAGTTTTCAACTGGTTTGATGTACTCACTGAAGTGCTGATGATCTGAAAACTTATTGGGTTAGAATTTCTAGGAAAATAGTAGCAAGTTTCATGGTGCACGTTGTTATTAGTATATTAATCATGCAGCCATTTGTGAGGAAGAAGAAATACCCTATGAGTGTGAATCGCCACAAATTGCTGGATGATTTGGGTTGCTCCACCATTAGCTTCACATAAAGAGGAGCATGTCCTCACCTCCCCCTGCCCATCCCCACCAGTGCATTTCAAGAAATTGCTGCATTAGTGCATTACTTACACTGCTGAAAATTTACAACAGTTATATATCTGAAACAGGGCTGTACTAATGAGGAGATATATATTCCTGCAATGATAATCAATGCCTGAAAGCCAAAATGGAAAATTGTGGAGTTCCATATTAGCATGTAGCAAATTATTCTTAGAGCATTCTAAAATTGAAGGAAATAACTTATTTTCTGTTTTTACATTTTTCTATTTATCTCTTTCATCCTTTTCTCCCCCTCTATGTTCCTTTCTCTGTACCTGATTTGATATTGAATTCACATCAGTTTCCACTCCATTTATAAGATAAGATTTCTTTATTAGTCACATGTACATTGAAACACACAATGAAATACACCTTTTTGCGTATTGTTCTGGGAGGCAGCCCACAAGTGTCGCCATGCTTCTGGTGCCAACATACCATGCCCACAACTTCCTAACTTGTACATCTTTGGAATGTGGGAGGAAACCGGAGCACCCGGAGGAAACCCCAGCAGACACGGAGAGAACGTATAAACTCCTTACAGACAGAGGCTGGATTTAAACCCGGGTCACTGGCGCTGTAAAGCATTACACTAACCACTACAGTTCTTTCCCAGTCCTTAACACTGGGTTGCTGAAAGAGATGAGACAGTTGCTCCCATCTTTCGCAGATGTCCCACGTAGCCTCTAACCCTTACCTACACTTCCAGCAATCTGAGGTGGAATTATTTTTTCCAAACTAAAGGCTAAGAGGATAGAGGAAAGGTTTAACTACCTTTGTATAATTCTTTCTCAGGTGATGCACCTCTAAATGAAAAAGGTCAGATTATTTATGTTGTGTATATCAGGTTACCATATGTAAAGTAAATTTTCCACAAAATAGTTCCTCTTCAGTGTTGGTACAGAGCAGACTATGCTTTGATAGAATTGTAGTAAATTCTACAGGTACGTACACCAGCTGCAACACAATTAACAGAATAGGGATATGCCTTTCAGTTGCATGCTGAATATACGGATAGACCTTGGTGAGTAAACTGATGACACAGAAACGAAATTCTATCATATTTATATTTTGTTTGTTTCATATTTTCATGTGAACTGGAAGGAGGCCATTCAGGCCATCAAATCTCTGGCAATTCTCAGATTTTCCCCATTTATTTTCCAATGCTCACTCAAAACCCAGCACTTCCACCCCGATCCACCTGTTAAACACTTACACTCAGGGTTATTTACAGTGACCAATTAATGTGCCAACCAGTACAACTCTGAGATGTGGGAAGAAACCAAGGCACTCAAAAGAAACATAGTCACAGGGAATGCGTGTAGACTCCACACACAGCACTGAAGGTCAGGATTAAACCCAAGTCACTGGAGCTTTGAGGCAGCAACACTACCTGCTGCTTTGCTGTACCACCCAATCAGTTAGCCACACATCAAACCCAGACAGAATACTAGACTTGATGTTTTTAATTAATTTCCAACTGTTCCCAAGCTGAGAAGGTCCTTACCTCTGGTATCACAATTCTGGGGAATATTAGTCACATTCATGGGCCAAGGAATAACATATCAGTTGTTTGGGTAAAAGCAAAATGTCCGGGCATTAAATTAAGTGAGGTGGGTGTGCACTATAATTACAGAATGAAAGAGCATTATCCACCATGTTGGAGATATGGAGTCCGAGAGCACAGAAACAGGCTCTTTGGCCCATTGTATCTGTGTCGGCCATCAAGTACCTGTCTACAAATTCCCATTTCCTAGTACTCAGACCACACTCTTTCTTTTTCAATCTTTTTATTAATTTTCAGATTAATACAGATTAATATATATAACATCAGTAATTATACACGTAATACAAAGAGATTGGGAGGACAATCATGCCATATATAATCATAAAGAATAAAAAGAATTATTCTAGGCCCCACAGTTTCTTGGTAAATGAATATATTACAAAAAGAAAGTCAAAAGGAGAAAAAAAGATTTATTATATTAAAAAAACCCAAATCAAAAAAAAAATTGTAAGTAATAAAACGAAACAAACTAAAACAAAAATTTCAAAAGAAAAAAAGACTGGACTGATATTTCTCGATGAACAAAGAGCATTATTATGTCGTCAACTCCACTCCTCTAAATTCAAAGATTATTGAAAAGGCATCTGTATCATATGAAAATATCGAATAAATGGACTCCAAACTTCCTCAAATTTAATCGAAGAATCAACAGTGCCACTCCTAATTTTTTCTAAGTTTAAACATGATATGGTTTGAGAAAACCACTGAAAAGTGGTGGGAGGTATTGGATCCTTCCATTTAAACAAAATGGATCACTTGACCATTAATGTAACAAAGGCGATCATATGACAAGCAGCAGCAGATAAGTGGCCAGATTCGATCATTGGTAATGCAAAAATTGCAGTGATTGAGTGAGGTTGTAAATCAATATTAAATACAGTTGAAATAATGTTGAAAATGTCCTTCCAATATTTTTCCAAAAGAGGACAGGATGGACCACACTCTTATATGCCATGATGTTTCAAGTGCTCATCTAAATATTTGTTAAACTTTGTAAGAGTACCTGCCTCCACCATCTCCTTGGGCAGTTTGTTCCACATTTCAACCACCTTTTGGGTGAAGAAATGCTTCTTCAAGTCTTCTAAAAGCTCCTACCCCTTACCCTAAACCAATGTGCTCTGGTTATGGACAATTCTGCTAAGGATTAAAGTTTCTCACTATCTACTTTATCTTTATATCACATATATGTTAATTAGGTTTCCCCTCAACCTCCAAGGAAAACATACCCAACCTATCCAGTCTCTCCTCATTGCTGAAATGCTCCGTCACAGGCAACATCCTGGTCAATCTCCTCTATACCCTTTCTCATATAATCACATCCTTCCCAAAATGCAGTGACCAGAACTACACACAGTACCCCAACCATAGTCCAACTAATGACTTTAAAGTCATACCAAAACTTTCTGCTCCTGTATTCCATTTAATAAAGGCAAATATACCATATGTCTTCATATTCACCACATCTACCTGTGCTGCTGGACAGGTACACCAAGGTCCCTCTCTTCCTCAGTACTTCTCAGGGTCCTATCACTCAATATGCATGTCAATTTCTTATTAGTCCTCCCAAAATGCTTCAAGTAACATTTTTCTGGATTAAATTCCCCCTGTCACTTTTTATCTATCTCACCAACTGATCAATATTACTTTGCAGCCAAAAACCACCCACTGCTCCAACAGAACAGCACGAATTTTGGTGCCATCTGCAAACTTATTAATCAAATCTCCTGTATTCACATCCAGTTTGTTAATGAATATACCAGCAAGGGTTCCAGCACCAAACCTGCAGTACACCAAAGGTCACAGGCTTCCAAATCCAAAAACAACCTTTGACCGTCACTCGCTGCCTTCTATCAACAAACCAGTTTCAGATTCAATTTGCCAGTTTGCCCTGGATCCCACCTGGGACCTTGTCAAAGGTCTTACTGAAGCCCATTGAAACTATATCAATTGCACTACCCTCAACAACACACCCAGTCACCTCCTTGAAAAATTCAGTCAAATTAGTCAGACAAGATCTTCCCTTAACAAAGCCACACTGACAATTCCTGATCAGCCTCTGCCTCTCCAATTGCTGAATACTCCTGTCCGTCATATTTTTTCAATGATTTCCCTACAATTGACATGAGACTTACTAGCCGACAAGTACTCGGCTTTACCCCTGCTGCAATTCCCTGTCCTCCAGTCATCTGGCACCTTACCTGAGGACAGAGGGGGTTTGAAGATTTCTGTCAGTGCCCCAGCAATTTCTTCCCTTGTCTCTCATAGCAGCTGGGGATGCATCACATCAGGCCCTGGGAATTTATCCACCTTTAAGTCCACTAAGGCCACTAATACCTCTTCCTTTTTGATTGCAATTTGTTTTAGAATTCCACTTCACCTCTCTCTGAATTCTCAAACCACAATGTCCTTCTCCATAGGGAGTACAGGCGAGTGTTATTCATTAAAGACCTCACCTATGCCCTCCAGCCTAAGGTACAGATAACCATTTCAGTTCCTAATTGGCCCTACTTTTTCCCTGGTTACCATCTTGCCGTTAATATAAAATGCTTTAGTATTTTGCCCACCAGAGCTATTTTATGCTTTTTCTTTGCCTTACTAATTACTTTTGTAATAAACATGCCCCATCCTGTCCCCAACAGCCCCCAAAAACAAACACAACACACACACAAAGTAGGACCTCTTCACCTCTTCTCCAGTTTTAAGTTCTCTAGACCTGCTGTAAGCCACCATTTTTTTAATCCAACCCTTTACATCCAGATTCCTTGGACTTGTCCTTACCCTTCACCATTATAGGAACACATTGACCTGAACTTTTACTAATTTGATTTTGAATGACTACCACTTGTCACCTTGGACTTACCTTCAAGTAACTGCTCCCAGTCCACTTGTGCCATGTCCTGTCTTATCATATTGAAATCAGCCTTTTCCCTAATTTAGGACCTACATTTCCAAATCATCCTTCTCCTTCTTCATAACAAACTTAAAAATTGTGGTCATTATCTCCAAAATATTGTCTCTGAAATGCTCTTCCAATTGGCATTCCCTCTACTTGTCCAGCAACATTTTCAACGATTGGATCCAACATTGCCCCATCTCTATGAGGACTATCTATTTAACCATAGAACCATACAGCACAAAACAGGCCCTTCGGCCCACCATACTGGCTCAAAAACTTCTGGGTGCATTTAAAAAATTCTGTTCTCTCTAATCTGTTCACACTAAGGCAGTTAATATTGGGGCAAGTTTAAATCTACTACTGTTACAACTCTATTGTTTTTACTCTTCTCTGTAATTTGCTGATATCTTCTCCTCTATCTCCTACAGACTGTATGGAGGAGTGTAGTATATACTCCTAGCAAAATAATTGTCAACCTTTTGTTTCTACGCTCCACCCATATGACCCCTAGGATATCCTCCCTCCTTGCTGCAGTAACAGACTACTTGATTAATATTCCAGCGCCATTTCCTTTTTTATATCCCCCCCACTTTCCTGAAGATTTTATTCTCTGGAATATAGTTGCCAGTCCTGCCAATCTTTCTACCACTTCCCCGTGATAACAACGAAGTCATATCACTTGATCTTTATATTAGCTTAAACTACTAAACTAAAAGAATAGTAAAGTTGTTCAACTGACCCTGCTTAGTTTCAGTTTCCTCCTCTGCCATGTGTCACATTTTGAAGTTCCATTTATTTATTTATTTATTTATACAGCGCGGTAACAGGCCCGTGCTACCCAATTACACCCTGTAAACCTACTAACCTTTTATGTCTTTGGAATGTGGGAGGAAACCAGAGCACACAGAGGAAACCCACACAGTCACAGGGAGAACGTACAAACTCCTTACAGACAGCGGCAGGAATTGAACTCTGATCGCTGGCGCTGTAATAGCGTTACGCCAACCGTTACGCTACCATGCCGTCTCCTCTTACTCTGCCTCTGGTCTCCGTGAGGTGATAAGTTCTCATAGTATATTATGAAGACTAAAAAGGAAGAAGCCAAGCCCTGTGTTCTAAATGGGCTATTTGTTGTCCTCAATCTTGTATCAGACCCCATCACCCTGTCACAACCAGCACCCTGTGTTCAGGAATCTGTGGTCAACTTCTGACCTAATTACAATGGAGACCTCCACCAAAACCTTCCTAGAGCATGAATCACCAATTAAAGGAGTAGATGCCAGCTGGGAATGTTTCCTGCAGCTGGAGAGTACAGAACTGGGAAGAGTATTCCCAGAAGAGGTTAAGGATTTGGAACTGCCGAGATTATGGATACTCAGTCTTTGAAATATATTCAAGTCTGAGAACATGGATGGTTTATAGAACATAGATATAATTGGGTGGTGCGGGCTTGTTGGGCCTGTTACTGTGCTGTATAAATAAAGTGTAAAGTTTAAAGTTTTGGGTATGGAATGCAAAGTGAAAGAGACCCTGACTCCTGCATATTCTGGCCATGTAAGTGGGACAGAGCCTACAGATGCATTTGGTGTCATGATGATGGCTGTGAACAGTTCACTTCTCATGGCAGCTAATTTCCCTAACATGCCTTGTACAAGTTCAATTTTGTAATACAATATTTAGATGACTTTAAAAGAACCCTCTATAATTAACTTTACATTGATTTGTCAACCAGTGCAAGGCAGCTTAATTCCCAGAGCTGCTTTGAAAGTTGAATTGTGAAAGTTTATTTTCCTATTTACACGCTATTCATGCTCCTTTTATTAAAAAATCTAAAAGATGCTTCAGCTGCAGTCGGTGCTCTGAGATTCCCTACATAAACATTCCTTGAAAGTACAAAAGATGAAAAGAAAATTACATCGAAAAAATAAGCCACAGGGCTAGAGCATCCAGAAAATTAATCAAGCAAAACAACTTTTTTGTAAGAACATAAAAATATAAGAAACAAAGCCAGAAGTAGGCCCTACAGCCCATTGTGCCCGCTCTGCCATTTGATTAGATCACATGGTGGTATCACACCACTTCTAGGTCCCTGCTCTATCCTGGCCTGTTGAATCAGTCTCTGAGCTCAGCCTCTGATGGTGCTCTTTTCTTCCCCATCCTTTTGCGGAGGAATCTTCCTAAACTGCAGATTGACTACAAGTATCCTTGCAGGGTAGGCACACCAATGTACCTGACTAAGGCTAACAGAGACAGAAGACACTGGAATATGGAGCAACAAACAATCTGCTAGAGGGACTCAGCAGGTCAAGCAGCATCTGTGGAAGGAAAGGAATTGTCAACATTTTGGGTAGAAACCCTGCAAGGCTAACAGTAGCTCCCAGTCAGTATGAAAACAACTGTAGAGTGGTACATCTACTGCAAGGGTACCTGCATCCAATCTGCTGTGTAAGAAAACTCTTTGACTAATATATGAAGAGAGCAAAATGCAATGTCATTGACAGAGGCTCCAGCACAGAACACAACTTGACAAAAATGCTGGAAGAATTCAGTCAGTCAAGCAGCATCTGTTGAAAGAGACCAACAAACAATCTCCTAGGGGAACATAGTGGGCCAAGCAGTATCTGTGGGAGGAAAGGAATTGTCAGCAATCTGAGTTGAAACCCTACATCAGGACTGAGAGTGGAAAGGCGAGATGGCCAGTATAAAGACAAAGGGAGTGATGATAAAGGAGTACGAGGTGATTGGTGGACTGAGGAGGGGTGAAAGGTGACAAGCAGGTGGTGCCAGGTAAGGGAGGGGAGCAGGGGTGGAGTTGGGAAGACAGTGGCAGGTGTTCCAATTCCCCCATTCCCCTTCTCCTCTTTAACCAGAGGACCCCGCAAAGGCGGCAGCAGTCAATTGCACTTTGCATCAAGGAAACTTCTGCATAAGGGGTCAGACATCAGGGGCCAAATATAAGGGGTCCCTCCTCAGATGTGCATATTATATAGAATCTCTCTGATGTAGCAGAACACTGCAAACTGGGAGATGTTATTAAAATTTTCTTCTGAATTTGAAAATAAACCTTCATATAGAACTTTTGACCCTTGGTCTCCAGGTAACTACAGGCAGTGCAGTCCTTTGGTCTGGCTCGAGACTGCAATTGATAGCAGGTCCATGAGTGCAAGAACTCAAGTCTCTCTCCATAAATTCCCAAAACTTTGATAGTCCTAGGAATAACTAGAACCAGGATCCAAAACAGCAACAATGGCCATACTTTAGCATTTCGTGCTGATCAGCAATTGATATCTGCATGCTCTAATACTCAGTAGATGCACCCACAAATCCCTTTAATAAGATGGCATGTTGCGCACTTTTCATATGGAGTAGGCATGCATATCTTGGACGCCTATTAAAGAACTCAGATAGCATGTGGTATCATAAAGGTTGGTATCAGCAGCCCAACTTTGTCCCATGATTTAATTTGACAGACCAATGGCTCACACTATTATGTAGAAGAGCACAGATAAATATTGCTCAGAAATAATTATGTTTGCAGTGCTGTTTGCATGGATTGCACCCAGCACAACACTCTGATAAATAAGTCCTTTTTCTAATCAATTTGCATCATTATGTACAAAAGTTTTGACCTTGATTCCCATCTGGGAAATCACAATTAGAATCTCAGTTTCAGATGACATTTATGACTGGACCATATTCCTCCAAGTGGGAGAGTATTGTCCCATAATTACTCCAGCAAAGCAGCAGGAGATTCAAGCCTTGTTAATGTCTGGGGGCTCAATATTCCCCATTTCCCAACAAATACTTAGGAGCATTAATACTAAAGAATCTATTAATGAAAATGGTGAAAACATGGATAGAACAGGAAAGATTCTGAGCAGATTAAGGATAAGACAAAGGCCACATAAAAATCTTAGGGGAGAATGATAGAATCGTAAACTGTTACCAAGGGGTTGAATGCCTGTTAACTAAATCTCCTTGTCTGTGGGAATCATTTGAAATGCATACGTAGCTTTATTTTAACATTTCTGTTTAATTTGGCATGACCCTCTATTGTAAAATCAGTCTTGTCTTCTGTGCATTTTGTATTTTTGAAATTTCAGTCCAATTTGTATCATGTGAAAGAACCTTCATTATCACTATTCACTTATTATATTGGCTGATTGTCTTGGTCTTGTAATTGTGACCTGGTGCTCACTTTTCTTTTCATGCAATCAAAAGGGCGAGCCCTAACCATGTAACCTTTGACAGGTATTCAATATAAGTCTTCTGGAAAACAAGTTGTGGGACACTGAGCTGTTCGTTCCAAAAGACAAGAATTACATCATGTTGTTACTGTGTATGTCATGGTAGATTAAGTCTTAAGTTGGTCTTTCTTCTACATAAAAATATTTGCAACTAAAATCCCATTTAAATACACAAAAGAAACACTTTAATCCTGCTTTTTTTTTCTTCCCAGCAACAAAGACAATTTCAATGTGATTATTCTGAATGTAAAATAAGTAAGTGATATAAAAATGCATTAATTGCTAATCACTGTGAAGGCCCTTGCAATATCCATAGGAGTGTTGTGTATTTACTATGGTGCTGAAGGTAGGAATTATTGTAATGCATTTGCAAAAGATGAATTGTTCACAAGTTTTCAAGTTTCTTCTTTCACTGAAACAAAAAGCAATTTTTCCCTTGTGCAATAGGATCAGAGGAAAGGTAGTTGGGGTCAAAGATCTCTAGAGATTCAAGTTTGCTCTGTCCTGATTTTGGTAGGACTCTGGGATAAGCACATTGGAAGATTCATGGATTAAATTTGGTCATGTATACACTGAGCCCTGCCTTTGATTTTGAGACGTCACAGGGCCGTGTACAAGATGAGCATTCCGATGTTTCTGAATTGGGCATTGCAAAGAACAAAATCAGTGCCCATCTGGTGTAATCAGCAAATGCAGCCTACTGATAGTGATGGGGATAGAAGGGATATGCATCGGGCAGGGGTTGGGCACTGTCCTGGACCCTTGCTGAGGAACTATTTTATTGAAAATTCACAAGCAGCTAAGGGTTTGTTCTCACCACCAAATTGGAACCAGTTCTGCTACCTGCAGTGTGCTATCGTAGTAGTGAGATCAGAGCTGGAGGACATGGACGGGGACATCTTCACACCACTGCAAGCTTGCAACTACTATAGAGCTCTGAGCAACAGTAGGCATTCAGTACAAATTGCAAACAAGCTGTTGTCTGTGTTTAGTACTACTTCAAGGACTTTTATTATCATGAAATATTTTTAAGAAATGTAATAATAAATGAAAGAAAGATCTTTGCTTTTTAAGCAGGAGAAAATCAGAAAATCAATATTCAGGCAAGATATACTTCAGCAAGTTAAAATTTTGAAACCAAACCACTGAAATCACCTGCACAATTGTTATTGAGAGCTGTGTACCTTCTGTTACATTAGGTTCATTTTCCTGCAGAATCAAAGCTTGGCAAACATGAAGATTAATTAAGATTGATCAAATTAAGAGTCATTTTTGCATTGGTCATGGAAGCTTTTTCCATGTACTTATACTAAATGTTGGACATTGTGACGTGAACTCTATTCTGGCTGAAGTACCAGAAAATTATAAGCAGCATCCATCCAAGTTTTCAAAAAATGTAAGCCACTAAGAAAAGTTTGCTTTTATTTTGTGATTTTGTCCAGCAGGTTCAAATTCAATTAAATTGATAAATTATTTTTTCTGCATAATGTGACGGGTCTGGATATTGGTTTTAGATGTGCCTGATGAGATCATTGGTTACCAGCTGGTCATCAGAAAAAAGATTGCTCACCTGATACTGTGAGTATCTCCAGCACATTTTTAATCAATACCAGGACCTATGTTGCTCTTGTTTGAAGGGGCAACACGTGCTGTTCTTGTCCTCCTCCTCCTCCCCAAAAAATCTTTAAAACTGCCCACAGGGTACTTTTAAATGGTGATACTGGAGTCACAAGATAGCAGAGAACTCCAGTTCCAAGGAAAGATCCTTTTCGTGAAAACATTAGCTGTTTTCCCCCTGCACAGATGCAGGCCAGACTGCTGAGTATTTCCAGCATTTTCTGTTATTATTCCTGTTGGAATGACTGGCCGCACTCCTCCTGTGCTAGTTTTTCTAAACATTTCTTCTTCAATCCTGTTGCGAGTTTTTATGTATAGATTGCTGAACTTCTCACCATTTCTGCTGGCAAAGTGACTGATTAGCTGTTTGAGAAATGTTAAAAGATTGTATTACAAGTTTACTATAATTGGCTGCTTATTTTCATTCTCACTAATGAAACACATTCCACAAAATTGCATATTTCAAAACCAAATGTTCCTACCATTTTGTTAGCAGCACATAAACAACAGTGAGAAACAGCTACTTAATCCATTTTTCAAGGAATATGTAAACCATGGTGTCTGTAACCTGATCCACGAATTCAAGAATGTAATGGCACAGAAATAAGACATGTGGCCAATATTTCTCCCAATATAAGCCAATAAGTGCAATTTTATTCTCCTGTTCTATTTTTAAAGCAATAATTTCGCTATTAAATGGACTCAAAACACAAAAACAATGCACTTAATTAAAAACAACATAAAATAAATAATTAAAACATGAAAATAATGTAAAATGAATGAATATGACTTGTATACATCTGCACTTTACAGAGCACCAAAATGTTATTTGGATAAATGATGGAGCTAGCCAGCTGTGGAAAAAACTGAGGGGCCAGGTGTAAAGTGCATCCACGCCTCTCTCTAACATCCTTGCTCCATCATTCCACCCCGCTTGTCTTAGGCGTCCATGTTTGGTGAAGCAGGCATGAAGTCTGAGATGAGCTGAGGTGTGAATGGCTGACAGTGGCTGTTCTCTGTGGAACTATTGGCTGTCAGCAGCTTAATTTGACCTAATGTGTGCACTTTTTGCTGGTACGTCCACCATAACTCTTGTAGGAGACAAGTCGTCATTGTCGTCATCGTGGCTATCCCTCCAGGTCGAGAATGATGGTCTTCGTTCCGTTGATCTACTTAGAAGTAGCCCACAGAGTGAAGATGCCTGTGCATGTATTTGTTTAACGTGTACTTGATGTTGCACTACAAAAAGCACATGATACTTCACAAATCAACCAACTGATTCCAATGGCATGGAAGCCACAACGATTGGAGCTGATGGATTTGTTGCAGCCTTCTTTCACTTTCACAGCTGTTGAGTTCGAAGTAACTTCATCCGCCTGTTCAACCGTTGAAGTCTTGGTTGGATTGTGCTTTGTCAGGGACCTCACCATCAACCTTACCGCCATGGGTGACCCTACCAGGAGCATAGCTCCAGACGGCATTGCTCTCGGGGTCTCAGGACCACACAAGCTTCTCCACCACGACAAGGCGACAATCCAAGGAGAAGGAGACTAGTAGAGGAGCCAGAAAATGCTAGGCTAGAGCCCGCAACTGTGGTTAGTTTCTATGTGGAATTACTGTCTCTGTCATATATGGCCTATCTCTATCAGGATCCTTAATTTGAGTGTTCCTGCTTCCTTAGCCTCTCTTGTAAATAGAGTAAGTTTAGTGGTTTAATATAATCACTCACTTTAAAGTGGAGATCATGGCTAGGTTGAGGCAAAGGTGCTGTTAAAGTAGGTTCTGTCAATGGGGACTGCTGGAATCAATACTTTATGAGGACATGTCCCAATGCTTCTCTCCAAATCCACAGGAGAGCCGTTCAGTAGCAGAGTGTCTGAAATGTCATAACTTATGTGGTTAAGGTGCTGTCCTAAGCTTATGATTGCTATTCCAATAACTCGTATCTTCTTTTTTAATTTTCCTTTATCTTTCTTTTTCTCCTTTTTTTGTAACATCCACCTTTGGTCCTTTCCATTCTTTTTTTGTCATTTTGTCATAGTGTGCCTGTACTGTGGAATCCAGTGATGGAAATCAAAACCAATGTCTTTCCAACAATCATATCAGAGCATGAATGAAGGACCAGCAATATATTTCCAAACCGGAATGGTAGTCAACATGGAAGGGAACATGCAGGCGACAGTCTTACCATGCATCTACTGCCTTTGACCTTCTTAGTGATAGAGGTCTGGGTTTGAGTGGTGTGGTTGGAATAGGTTGGATGTGTAAACTGCAATGATTTTGCTGATGGTGCACAGTGCAACTAATGTGTGTGAATGATGGAGTGAATAAATGCTCAGTGTTGTTGATAGGGTTCCAATCAAGCAGGAGACACAAGAGATTCTGCAGATGCCGGAATCTGGAGCAATATATCTGGCACTCAGCAGGTCAGGCAGCATCCATGGAGGGAAATAAATGGTCAACGTTTCAGGCCGAGACCCTTCATCAGGACTGGAAAGGAAGAGGACAGAAGCCAGAAGAAGAAGGTTGGGGGGGGGAGGAGCACACACAAGCAGGGGATAGGTGAGTTCAGGTGATAGGTGAGTCCAGGTGAGAGGGAGAAGGTAGGTGGGTGGGGGAGGGGGAGAATATGTAATAAACTGGGAGATGATAGGTAGAAGAGGCAAAGGGCTGAAGAAGAAGAAATCCGGTCAGAGAGAGCAGTGAACCATGGAATAAAGGATGGGGGAGGGGAGGAGAAGAGATGGGCAGGTCATCAAGGCAGGTGAAGGGAGCCACAGCAATAAGGGAAGACAAAGGAGTGGAGGAGAAGGAAGAGAAGGGGTGGGGTTATCAGGAGTTTGAGAACTTGATGTTGAGGCCAATCAAGCAGTTTCCTTTGTCCTGGATGAACTACTTGAGAGTTGTTTTGGACTGCTCCCTTCCATAGTTCACCACAGTCCTCTGCAACTCCATATTCTGGTTCCAGGAGAGCAGGAACAAAAAAAGCAAAACTTGCATTGACTTCTACCATGCCTAGATAATTGATCCAATAATTGCGTCACATCAGCATTCTCAGTTGGACTCAAATGGATAAGTCTATCCCTTTCTTCAATGTTCCTGGGCATTACATAAAGGGGAGCAATAGTTTGTGAAGGAATTTCCTCAGATTTCCATGAGTTGTACCATTGATGGAAAATCCAGTGCCATTACTGGAATTCCTCATAGAAATTCCAGACAATTATAAATTTGTTTCATGACAAAAGTTAGAAATATGAATTTGTATTTAATTGCTTATATACCTTTTTTTCAATAGAAGTACTGCTTGGTTTAATATCTGTTAAAGAAGCAAAAAATGCAAATGCAAATGCATTCTTTGTTTGCAAGCTAAAATTCACAGTCTAAGATCAAGGACTGTGTCCCTTTTGATTGGTTCATATTTGTATTGAATAGCTGCTCAACAGAAGTAAGGGATCGTGGTACAAAAGGCAATCGATCTATTCAAAATGGCAAATCTATAATTCTATAGTTCTTTTCCCAAATTGAAATTGAGCACCTTTCACAGGTTCTATGACTCTGTTGTACGTTCCTGATTTCACAATTGAAAACTCATTAGCTTGCCAAACAATAAAGTATGAAGTGTTGTTGGGGATTAGAGAGCTCACTACATTAGAGAGAGTAAAATGTGACTTGACATACGCAGGGTTTTAAGAAATAATACTATTAGAATATGGCTGCATGAACTGCAACTGACCCACTTGGATTTGGACAGCAAAATTATATTCATTACTTTTGTAGATGGTGAGGTTAAAATATTGGCATTTTTTATTATTTAGGCCCCATTTTTGTAGAACATGCCAAGATTGCTGTTGGGTTCTACTCCAGTTTTGTGCTAACCTATGCTGAAGTTGCTGACAGAACACACTTGCTAAGACTGATATGTGAATATTGGAACAAAACAAGCTCAGATGGATCAAGGAAAGTAATAGAAGTAGACTGCTGCCCTCTGCCATGACATCTCACTCTTGCAGCCTCTTATCACTATATTTGGCCCATTATACATACACTGTAGGATTATAGGTATTATAGAAGAACTAGAAGATGAAGCAGGCATCCTGGACCTTTGAACCTGTTCTGCTATTCATTAAGATCATTGGTGATCTTCAATCTCGGATAATTTTCTTGAACTCTCCTCAAGTCCCTTGGTTCCCTTAATTTACAGAAATGATTCAAATGCTGATTTGACTGAGCTTCTGCAGCCCTTTGGAGTAGAAAATTTCAAGGGTTGAAGGTTTCACCACCCTCTGAGGTTTCTACTCATTTCAGTGGTAAGTGGGCATCTCCTTATTCTGAGACCTTGCCCCCAATTTAGATTCCTCAGCCAGAGGAAACATTTTTCCTGCATCCATCCTGTCAGAACCCAAAAGAACTTTGTAAGTTTCAGTGACAGCACCTCTCATTCACCTAAAATCCAGTGACCATTCTCCTCACAAGCAAGTACACCATTTTGGATTCTGTTGGTGGTGACGACTGTTGAGGAGAAGGCAGCAGTAGCCAGGTCTGTGGCACCAGAACTGGCTCTGAGGCTCAGAGGGGAAGGGTTGAAGGCTGACAGGACTCTAGTGATAGGGGACTCCATAGTTGGGGGGGTGGGGGTGGTGGACAGGACTTTCTGTGGCTGCAAAAGGGACTCCGGGATGGTGTCTTACCTCCCTGGTGCCAGGGTCCAAGATGTCATGGAGCAGCTACAAAACATTCTCAAGGGCGAGGGTGAGCAGCCAGGAGTCATTGTGCATGTTGGCACAAATGACATGGGTAGAGAAAGGGATGAGGTCCTGCAGAGTGAATATAGGGAGCTAGGGAAGAATTTAAAAGGCAGGACCTCGAGGGCAGTAATCTCTGGATTACTTCCAGTGCCACGTGCCAGTGAGGGTAAGAATAGGCAGATATGGCAAATGATTTGGTGTAGGGGGCAGGAATTCAGATTTTTGGACCATTAGGATCTCTTCTGGGGCAGAGGTGAGCCGTACAAGAGGGTTGGGTTACACCTGAACTGGAGGGGGAACAAGTATCCTGGCAGGTATATTTGCTGGTGCTCTGAGGGTGGGTTTAAACTAGATTGACAGGGGGGGTGAGATCCCAAGGATCAGAGAAGCAAATGAGACACTGGAAAGTGATGTAGAAGTCAGTGACAGCAAGTAGAAGAGGCATGACAGGCAGGAGAATGGCAGCGAGCGAGGAAAGCCTGTTGGATTAAATTGCACTTATTTCAATGAAAGAGATCTGACAGGTAAATTGGATGACTTACACCTTGGATAGCTATGTAGGACTGCATCATTATAGCCATTATGGAAACATGGCTAAGACAGGGACAGTACTGGCAACTTAATGTTCTGGGGTACAGGTGCTTCAGGTGGGATAGAGGCAGAGGAGGGAGAGTTGCATTTCTGATTAAGGGGAATGTCACAGCAGTAGTCAGAGATGAAATTACTGAAGGATCATCCAGTGAGGTGTTCTGGGTGGAGCTGAGAAATAAGAAGGGGATGATCACATTGTTGGGATTATGCTATAGGCCCCCAAATACTCAAGGGGAATTAGAAGAACAAATATGCAGGGAGATTGTACAGAGTTGTAGGAATAATATGGTTGTCATTGTTAGGGCTTTTAACTTTCCTAACATAGACTGGGACGGCCATGCTGTTAAGGGCTTAGGTGGGGTGGAATTTGTTAAGTGTGTTCAGGAAACTTTCCTTGGGCAATACATAGAGGGCCCGACTAAGGGGAGGGCAAAGCTCAACCACTCTTGGGTAGTAGAGCGAGGCAGGTGACTGAGGTGACAGTGGGGAAACACTTTGGGGCAGTAACCATAGTTCTATTCGTATCAGAATCAGGTTTATTATCACTGACATATTTCATGAAATTTGTTGTTTTACAGCAGCAGCACAGTGCTAAAAATTACCAAAAAATAAATACATAAAATAGTGCAAGAGAGGAATAACAAGATAGAGTTCATGGGTTCATGGACTGTACAGAAATCTGATGACGGAGGAGAAGAAGCTGTTCCTGAAATGTTGATTGTGGCTCTTCAGGCTCCTGTACCTCCCCCCTGATGGTAGTAACGAGAAGAGAGCAAGAAAGGGACAAATCTAGTCCGCAGGTTCAGGTTCTAAATTGGCTCAAGGCGAATTTTGACGGTGTAAGACAAGAGCTTGTGAAGGTTGTTTGGAGAAGGTTGTTTTCAGGCAAAGGGACCACAGGCAAGTGGGTGGCTTTTATAGGTGAGAGAGTGAGAGCTCAAGGTCTGCATGTTCTTGTTAGAATGAAGGGCAAGGCTGGTAGGAGTAGGGAACCCTGGATAACAAGGGATATTAAGGCCCTGACCAGGAAGAAAGAGGCATGAGTCAGGTACAGGCATCTGGGATCAAGCGAATCCCTGGAGGAGTATAAGGGGATACCTTTGTGTGGAGCCACAGGAGAAGGGAAAGGTCTTCAATGAACATTTCTCCTCTGTTTTTACTGTGGAGAAAGACATGAAAACTTTGGAACTAGGGAAAGTAAATGGGGAGGTCTCGGGGATAGTCTGCATTACAGTAGAGGAAGTGCTGGATGTCTTAGAAGGTACGAAGGTAGACAACTCGCCAGGGCCTGACCAGGTATATCCAAGAACACAGTGGGAGGCTAGAGAGGAAACTGGGAGAGCTCTATGTATTGCATTATCGTTAGCCATGGGTGAGGGGCTGGTAGACCAGAGGGCAGTAGACGCTGTGCCTTTATTTAAGAAGGGCGGCAAAGAAAAACCTGGGAACTATAGGCCAGTAAGTCTAACATCTGTAGTAGATAAGCTACTGGAGAGGAATCTGAGGGATAAGAAATATGTACATCTGGAAAGACAGGTTGATTCGGGGAAGTCGGCATGGCTTTGTGCATGGGAGATCATGTCTTATGAACTTGAATGAATTTTTTGATGATGTGACCAAGAAAGTTGATAAGGGCAGGGTGGTAGATGTGGTTTACATGGAGTTCAGTAAAGCCTTTGATAAGGTTCCACATGGTAGGCTGCTCTGGAAGGTTAGATTGCATGGAATCCAGGCAGAGCTTGCTAATTGGATACACAATTAGCTTGATGTTGGAAAACAGAGGGTGATGGTGAAAGGTTGTTTCTCAGACTGGAGGCCTGTGACTAGTGGTGTGCCTCAGAAGTCAGTGCTGGGCCCATCGTTGTTTGTCATCTATATCAACGACTTGGATAAGAATATACAAAGCACGTTTAGTAAGTTTGCAGAAGGCACTAAAATAGGTGGTACAGTGGACAATGAGAAAGATTATCAAAGATTACAGGGTGATGTTGATCAGCTGAGTAAGTGGGCCAAGGAATGGCAAATGGAGTTTAATTCAGATAAGTGTGAGGTGTTGCATTTTGGAAAGTCAAATCCGATTAGGACTTTCACAGTGAACAGCAGGGTCCTGGGGTGTGGTGTAGAACAGAGGGACCTTGGAGTACAAGTAAATGGTTCACTGAAAATGGAGTCACAGGTATACAGGGTGGTGATGAAAGCTTTTGGCACACTGGCCTTCATCAGTCAGAGCATTGAATATAAACATTGGGAAGTCATGGTGCGGTTGTAGTATTGTGTTCAGTTTTGGTCCCCTGCTATAGGAAAGATGTTACTAAAACTGGAAAGAGTGAGGAAAAGATTTACAAGGAAGCTGCCAGGACTTGAGGGACTGGGTTATAGGAAGATGTTGGACAGGCTAGGACTTTATTCCTTACAGCGTAGGAGACTGAGAGATGATCTTAAAGAGGTGTATAAAATCACAAGGGGCATAGATAGAGTGAATGCATTCAGTGTTTTACCCAGAGTTGGGGAATCAAGAACTATAGAGCATAGGTTTAAGGTAAGAGGGGAGAGATTTCATAGGAACTGGAGGGGCAACTTTTTTACACAGAGGGTGGTATCTATGTGGAAGACGCTGCCGGAGGAAGTGGTTGAGGCAAGTACAATAACAACTTCTAAAAGACAGTTAGACAGGTACATGGATTGGAAAGGTTTAGAAGGTTATGGGCTAAATGCTGGCAAATGGGACTAGCTGGGATGGGGCATCTTGGTCAGCATGGACCAGTTGGGCTGAAGGGCCTGTTTCTGTGCTGTATCACTCTATGACTCTAAAACAGGCCTGCTCTACTCGATCGCTCCTCATACTGCAAACCTGCCATTCCAGGAACCAGTCTGGTGAAGCTTAGTTGCACTCTCTCTATGGCAAGTGTAACTTTATTTCGGAAAGGAGACCACGACTGTGTGCAATACTCCAAGTGCAGTCTCACCAGGCTCTATATAGTTGCAGTAATTCATCTTTGTTCCTGTACCCTAATCCCCTTGTAATCAGGCCAACATAACATTTGCCTTCTTATTTGTTTTCTGGACCTGCATGTTCACTTTCAGTGACTTGTGTACAAGAACATCATCATATCCCAATCTGTCACCAGTTAAAAAATACTCAGCTTTTCTGTCTGATGCATTGTAGTGGATGACTTCACTTTTTTCACCTGCCATGTTCTTACCCACTTTCTTAGCTTTCCTTTATCTCCCTCGAAGCCTCCTTAAATCTTCCTCCCTACTTGCAACCCCATTTACTATTGTGTCATCAACAAAATGGGAAATGTGATGTTTCATCTCCCGAACCAGATCAGAGATATAGATTGTGAAAATCCAAGGCCTAAGCATCGACCTGTGGTTCCCGCTAACAACAGATTGCCAACTTGAACATAATGTGTTGATTCCCACTCTTTGTCTTCTATCTGTTAACCAACTCTTCACCATGTCAGTATGTTACCTCCAATTCTGCATAGTCTAACCCTGTGAAAACTTCTGAAAATCCAAACATATGACATTCACTATTTCTCTCTCATCCATTCACTAGTCAAATCCTCAAAGAGGTCCAATAAATTGCTTAAAAGTGATTTCCTTTCTAGGGCTACAAGGAAGTCTGTTTTAGCTGCTTCACCCTTCTGAACCCATGTTCGGTGTGTAGGTCAAAGGAAATCCTCACATCCCAACATTTAAATTTAAGCTTAATATAAATTGGTTATGCATAAAGTTTTTCAGGGAATGAAATTAGCCCAATGTTGCTCTTATAAGATAGGTCCTTTGGTCAGAGAGTACCAGTGACTGGTAAGCAAGCAATTGCAGGGGAGAAAAATTATGGCTTACCAATTCCCACAACGTGATCAGAATGTTGTGACAACATGAGCAATGATACCATTTAGTTCGCACAACCTAATTAGCAACAATGAAAGCTCTGCACAGAAGTGTACTCTTTCTTCAAACTATATGTTATAATGGTTTTAAAAAGCTCTCCAATTCAGGGTGAATACCATTGGCCCAGAAGGATGAGGCATTGATGCGGCTTGAGTTTATTGGAGCAGACGATTTTGGAAGATGATCTCCAGGAGCTTTGAGCCCGGAAGAGCTGGCCTCAGACTGCATCGTGTGAAGATCATGGGGTCCACAAGTGCTGCATGCTGAACTGGAGGTGTAAGTGCAGAGGGTGGGGAAGAGGAAAGGGATTCTGTATCCAGAGTAGGCCCTCCAGACATATGCTGAAAAGACAGACAGTGGAAGTAGCTTGAAGATGTAGGTCAAGAGTCAAATTCTGAGGACCTGGCTACAGAACTATGAAAAGAGCAATGAACTTAAATTGAACCTAAAGGCCTGTACAAGGTGAGGGATTGCAAGTTCAACTGCCACACCCTATCAACTTCTGCGCCAGCCTCACACATTGCTCTGCACACCATGGCCTCATCACTGAGCAACAATCTCTTGTAATCAAGATTCAAACCAAACATTTCCAGACTGTGTCACACCCTCACATCCTTATCACCAAGTTTCTTAACTTCAACTTCTACATGCTGCCAGCTATTCAACCCTGACAGGTACATTAGTCAAGCACATTATTCAACACTCACTAATACTCTTCACATTTCCTTAATGGGCAGGTGGTGCATTGTTGGCTCCAGCTGGGGTCAGGTGTGGATGTATCACCTTGTGTCTCTGGTGGGACTAGTGTTTAGCAGTGGGTGGAGTCAATGTGCAAGGGACCACCAAAGGTGACAGTATCCTTGGAGAATGGAACCAATCCTCTCTCTAAAATCTCTCTTCCTCCTTAATCCACGTTCTCTTCTGGCTTTCAAGCTGTGGATGGTGGAAGTGCGTTTCTCTTTCTCCTCCTCCTCCCTTCACCACTATGCTTTCTTTGGGCCTTTCTCCTCAGAGCTGGGACTATAACCTGGCAAAAAGGTGAAGGAAGTGCAGGGAGAGAGCAAAGATGAAGACACACTTCTCTTGATTTTAATCTGCAAATACAAGTTAAAATACTAACACTATAGAGGTCACCTTAGAGGTGGGAACCGCATGAGTGGTCTGTAGCTAGGGATGGGTAAAGAGTGGTCCAGAAGGTAGCTCTTCAGATGGCAAGGTCATTCATTAATTCTGGTGCTGAGGACTTCGATGAGGACTGGATGGAGCCGCTGACAAGAGAAGCTTGATGGTCACCTGCAATGGAGCATGGGATTTGAGCATGGCACTGTGGCCCAGCTAGCAGAGCTCCTGCTACATATCTCCAACAACCCAGGTTTAATCCAAACCTCTAGTATACAGTTTGTGTATTCTCCCTGTGACCACGTGGGTTTCCTCCATGTGCTCTGGTTTCCTCCTGCATTCCAAAAATATGCAGGTTGGTAGGTTATGGCCGCTGTAAATTGCCTCTATTGTGTAGGTGAGTGGTAGAATCTGCAGTGGGGAATTGGAGGTGGGTTGGGGGGGCAGAATGATGAGAATGTGGGGAGAATTCAATAGATTAGGTTAGGATTAGTGTAAAAAAGAATGCTTGATAGTCAGCTTGGATTCAGTAGGCCTTCTTCCATGCAGTATGAAACACATGACTTTATGAAACATTTGAACATTTTTCATTCCAGCCAATATGCTGCTTGCATTGGTAAAGATCACGGAGGGTGCCCAGCAAACTGTTACACTGGATTTTGGGCAAAATTTTGAGACCATCCTTCCCAGGAGAGAAATGCTTGGCAACTGCATTGGCACAGTTGGAGATCCAACCAGGATCTGGCTTCTGATGGTGTATGTCTCAACCTGGAGCTGCACTGAGTGCTGTAAGAGCTCCTTCAGAGGATTCTAGGAAGCAGAAGTGTTCCTTCAGTATAATGATGGCCTGCTCCAACAGGCTGCAATGGTTTCACGAGATCTGCAGTGTAGATATTGTTCTCATCCTTGTAAGTTATGTATGGAGTGAGTGCTTGTCAACTAAGAGCCACTCTTTGCTTTGTCTTGGAGGCTTACATTTAAATAGCAGGGTGGCATGCCACAAGACAAAAACAGCATCACCGTTGCCTAGGTATTGGATATTGACCACCGTGATGTTTTGTGTGTGGTCACACACAAGCTGGATATCCAGAGAGCGGATTTGTTTTTGGCTGTGGTATATCTCAAAAGTCCAGGTGTGACACCTTCAGTGCAATGTAACTAGGCTATGTTGCTGGTGTCACTAATTTGAACTGTGAAGACCAGGAACATAAAACTTTTTGTCCCTTATGACCTGAACAGCCATGGGCAAACTAGTCCCGCCCCAACTCTGCAGTTCAGTTGTGTTTGGAGCATCTGGCATATTTCAGTGACAATCTCTTACTGAATTGCAAATGTCTCATGCAGGGTTCCTATTGAGGAGGATTGTTCCCAGAATGCCCTTGTTTGATATAGTCTCCTGTAGGAAGCCTCCCTTCCCCTCCTTCTGTCTCTTCCAGCAGACTGCCTTGGCCTCTCTTCGTTCTTCCTGGAAAAACGCTACCCATGTTTGAGAGCCACAGGATATTTTAGGTCCCTTGAACTCCTGTCACACAACCTGAAGTCTACAAGAACCAATACCTGCTTTACTTGAGCCAACATAGCAAAGGAATCAATCAACAATTAACGTACAGGTAAGAAACACAGGTGGAGTCCCTCCAGCTGCCAGTGGTTGTTGGACACATCACCAGCTGAAGGATTGAGCTCCAATTTGGCATCATTAATAATACTGGTGTTGGATCAATGTTGCATCTGATTGACTTCATAATCTGTCAATCTTACATACTTCCAGCAGACAATTGTTCACCCAGGTGCATGGCATTGATGTAATGGTGTCACCACTTCCACTACAATCAGATACCAAAGTGACAGTATTGCAACAGCTCTAATGCCCAAACATCAGGCACTACACTGACAAATGTTGTGCCTTTGTGGGCATGCATTTCCGAGAAAATAATTATTTCAATCCAAATGATGCCATATTATTTAGAACAGGGGAAGCAGAGAGCGGTCTTGAAATGGAATATTAATGTTAGCTCATTATTTGTATAAAGCTAGACATGTTGACCACTGAAATATCTTTTCATATGACAACGCAGAAAGATACACATAGCTTAAAGTGTCCAGTAATGACATAATTAAAATCCCTCGAAACCTTCAGTTTGTATCCTATGCAGAATATAACAATAAACACTTTTCTCATTTATGCTTAAGGTTTAGTTATTTTCTTAAAATGTAGTTTTTTAAAGAAAAGATCAAAAAGTTAGACTAAGTGTAAAAGTAATAAAGCAACAAGCAATCTGCTGGAGGAACTCAGTGGGCCGAGCAGCATCCATGGGGGGGAAGGAATTGTCAATGTTTCGGGTCAAAACTTTGCATCAAGTAAGTAGTAAAGTTTGTTATTACTGCTTGGAAATGATGGATATTCTATTAGTCCTCCTCTATGAAAAAAATACATTGTTTGTGTGATAGCTTTTGTATTTAGCTGAAATTTGCTGCCCTTAAGTGCTTAGTCTTGTAAATGCAAGTGTTCTTTGTACTTGCTGAGTATGTGAGAAATCACCAGGATATTTGAGTGTTTACCAGATACAAAGACAAGTGGAGCGCTGGAGAAATTGGCACTCTTCTCATTTTATGACCTGAAAGCCATGCAGAAAAAAAGATTTTAACAACCAAATGACTTTTACGAAGCTCTGTCGGTAGGAGAGATCACTAGCTGCTTCCTAGCTAGGATACCTAATCTGTATTGATGCCTTAGAGATAGTGGGCTATTGATTTTTCCCTGTCGGTAATCTATGACCATATCCTCAGCTTTTTAGACATCTGTGGTAATATAAACTAGGTTTTCAGTACAACTTCTATTGCCACCACAAACTGTGTTTGAGGAAATCTTTATGAAAGTATGTAATCTCAGAGAGACATTTAAGAAAGAATAACAACGTTGCCAAGTTGTTTTCTAATGTTATATAGTGATCCTCCACATATTACGGTGAAGAAGAGTGTGAGTCATTGTAATGGTATTTTTTATTCAGTGGCTCTGGAGACAGATCGGCTTTCACAACGCCAGTCCTCTTGCAGCTGAAATAAATGGTACAAGTTCACAACATGGAAGTTTAGAATTGGTGTCACAGGACAACTGAACTGGTACCATCTAGCTTTGGCCTCAAGTGAATTGAAAATATATTCTTGCAATATGGGTATTGATGGCAAAGCTATCATTCATCATCCATTCCCAGTTGCCCTATCAAAGGAATGCAGGCCTGGATTTGAGAAGATTACGAGACCACTTCAGAGAACATTGGTTTGGGACTGGAGTCACATATTTGCAGAACAAATAAGGGTAGCACGTTTCTTTCCCTAAACAAAAACACATTTGCAAACCACTTGGATTTTTACAACCTAACTGGTCACGGTCATTTTTACTGATAGCAGTTGTGTTGAAATAACTGACCTCAGCTACCATTTATATGTTATTTTAGTTTTTCACTATTATTTGTATCATAATATCTGTGAAAAATGCCATTGTACACATTGAGCATTGTCATCTGAAGTAGCATGTTCAGGTTATCAAGGTGGATATCTCAGAAAATAGCAGTCCTTGCTGATGCTAGTCCTGTAACCATTGCATATTATTCTATATAAAGTAACAACTCGTTCAGAGCGATGGGCTTCATTCTACTTTACCAGGGCTGAGATGACACTCAAAAGGATCTAATAGTTTTTAATCTCATTGAAAATGGAAGATTGTGTCACAGCCTTTCACCATACTACAATCCAATTTTACATGTAAAAGTACATTGGAAAATTCAAAGATGTGTAAAAATATGCAGGAAAATTGCTATCGAATATACAGTGATGGAAAAAAAGAATCTGCAGCAGAGTCATGGAATGCTAGTTTTCAGATTTGAAGTGCACATTAGATTATGTAGTTTTCCAATCAAATGGATAGCGGTGAAATAGATGAAACATACCCTTATTGTAATTCATGTATTTCTGAGTCTGTATTACTCTTTTGCAACTGGGCAGAGAAAAGCACTGACTTATTTTTAACGATGTGAATGTTTTATGGTCTGCATACTATTAGTGATACAGTACTTATAAAGCACCAAATTACTGCAGCAAGCAATAGGACAAGGGAAATGCTTGCTTCAGAGCACTTTCCTGTTAACTTTTGTTGATAAGAAAATATTGGTTCAGTTAAAACAAGATACAACTGTAGAAACTTCATGGTTGAGTAAAATAAATAAATCAAAAGATGTATATGATTGCCATTTAAGTTCAAAGAAAGTGCAAGTACTCATTGTGTAACTAGCTGTGCAAGTCATTGCAAAATGCCAGTGCAAAACAATTCAAAGTGAAAAGGAATATCAGCAAGAGCTTTTGATGTGCTCAGCAAAAAGGTATATATAACAGACTCTGTCAAAATAGTCCCAGGAATTCTTTCCAATTTAAACTACAAACTTTGTTGTCTAATATTATTCAAGCCTCCCTATGCATTTATATCTTTTATTCATTTCCCTTTTCTGCCAAATGTTTCAGTGTATATTTAAAAACTGGCATGAAATTACAAAGAGAAACCAAAAGTATCACTAATGAATGTGGCTCAAACGATTTTGTTTTCCCACAAATAAAACAATTTAGTCTTAAATTCCATGAAACAGCAATGTGTCATTAGAACATAAAGGACAGGTAAAATACATGTGTATATATTTCAGCCTCTTTTCAATTTTCTTATTTAAGAATTGAGACGTAGTGTGATACCATTCGAGGCATTTTAACAAACCAATATTTCAACTAGAAAAGCATCAACAAATTATATTTAGTTAGCAATTTTAATATATTAAAGCATCCCAAAATTTTTCACAGAAGCAATTACCATTCAAAATATGACACAGGGCACATAAAGAGATATTAGGACAAATTAGGTGTGTTTTAGGGAGTGTCTTAAAGTAAGAAAGGTAATAAATAGAGGGCTTAGGAAGGGAATACTAGAATGTAGGACTTCTGCTGCTGAAGGAATATCTGCAATGGGGAATAGTTAAATTCAGGACTGTGCAAATAGCCCAACTTTGAGGAGATCAGAGATTCTGGAGGATTAAAATGCTCGATAGAGTTACAGAAGTGCAGAGGAACGAAGAAATGGAGAGATTTGAAAGCAACAATGAAGATTTGCTTATCAATATGTTGCCCTGGTGCTCTGTGCTGTTATTTATTCCATGAAACAAGAGATGCAGATGCAAATTCCTCACAATGAAGTTGTGCTGGTAAGTGAAATTCTGTTCAGCATATGCACCAATTTGAGCATTAAAATAAAAATCAGTGAATATCTTGTGTGTTTCCTCTCTAGAGAAAAATTATTTCTCCATTTCACAATCAACTTTCCAAATGCAACTGTCTGGCTGAAATGATCCCAATCCTGCTCACCGACCCTTTTTAATGGCCTTGTTATCAGTGAAAACAATAAAGGGTAATTGCTGCTTTCAATCCTTATTCAGGCAATCCAGAATTTTTCATCTCAATCCAATCTAAACCTATTTGAGCAAATAAAATGATACTTACTTCACTCACTGTTACAAGCTTTCCAGATTATGAGCTTCAGGAAAAAAAATCAATACAAAATACCAGTTCAGCAGTTGGTTAAGGCTGAGAATGCTAACTTTCCTCCCTACATTTGCTGGCATTCAACTCTTCTAAAGTTAAGAGTAGAACAGGAAGCTAAAACCATACAAAGTACTTGAGCGATCTGTTTCCAGCATACTTGGGGGAACTACTGATGAATTTATAAGCCGAAGTGTAGTGTCTGGTCAAGTGCCTAACCTTTAGCTCCTATTGCTGCTCTACACATCTTACAAAGTTCATTGTAAAGAAAGATCTTGACCTCTCAGATGATTTCTGGGTCTCAAATATCATCTTCATGTATTATTCACTTATCTCTAGCGTCTGAGACTGATGTATCATCATATCCGACTGGTTGATGTTTAAAGAAACCTTGTCTCTGCAGGGAAGACTGAAAGAACATAGGTCCCATTGCTTTCTGGAGGCATAATTGTTGATTATGTTTGTACAAAAAAAAACAATGCAATGAAAGCCCTGTGTACTGGGTGTAAGCACTATGGCCCAGGAATTCAATTTTGAATGAAAAGAGCACTTTGTGACATCCCATGCCAGTTAGTTCCAGGGCCATTGGCACAATAGTTTTCATGTAGATACACCCACAAGGATATCTATGTGTAACTGGTGCCAGTTATCCAAGAGTAATTTGTGGAATGCAACACACTGGGAGGAATTAAACTGTTCCAATAAAGATCATGCCTACTCCTCCTGACAAGGAGATGATCGTTGATTGTCACTCATTGCTGAAAGTTGTTTTACAGCCAGGGGTAAACTTTCCTCAACAATAGCAATATCTGCAGGACAGCAGTGCTGCTGTGCTCAACTCAAGATCCTGGCGAAAGAGATGGGCACCTACAAAGAAGCCCAGGCAATGGGAGGAGGTTACTACACACAACTATTCTGCCCACAGCTCTTCCCTATGTAGGTGTTCCCTCTGTACAGAAAGACATTTAATGACCTAGTAAGCAGCCATAAATCCCATTTACCAGCAGCAGCAAAACTCCACTCACACATTGTTCCACACAGCACATTCCATTTCCATCACCTAACAACAATTCTTCATCAACCTATCAATCAACACTCCAACTAAATGTTTTTATGTGTCAACACACACATCTCACAACTTCCAAACACTTTCAACTGTTCAACCATGCAGGCAGCTCACACAGACGCATTACAGCGCACTCACTAACACCGTTTGGCTTACAGGAGAAGGTGGCATGGAACCACAGACTGTCACTACTGTGCTCAGTGGTTGGTTGTCAAATTAAAGAGAGGGTGTTGACAATCACATTGCCAGCAGCCACGGGGCTGGAAGCCTGGAGAGGACTGAAGATAATTGAAGATGACATATTTAATCCTCTTTCTACATCCAACTTCCTCTCATCCCACAAACCTTTCAGCTTATGAAAGTGTGCAACTCTTACTTGACCTCTTTGCTCACCATGACAATAGGTGGATGCCTCTTTTATTTCGGACCACCAAGAAACATCATCGACAGAGGCCAAGAGATTCAAGAGACTGCAGATGCTGGAATCTGGAGCAAAACACGAACTGCTGGAGGAGCTCAGGCAGCATCTCTGGAGAGAAATGGACAGTCGACATTTTTCAGGTTGAGACCCTTCATCTGAACTGAAAAAGTGAAGGGGAGATAGCCCGTATAAAGAAGTGAGGGGAAGGGGTGAGGCAAGAGCGAATGAGTGATAAGTGCATCCACATTAAGGACTGGCGAAAGCAGATGGAGGAGGAGGAGGAACCAAATAAGGGAAGTGGGGAGGGCAGATGGTGAGAGTGATGGTGAGATGGAGGGCAGTGAGGGGAGGTGACCCATTGGGTGGAGTGTGTGGATCACGGGCAGATGGAGTAGGTGGAGGAGGGGAAAGAAGCTGGATGATCGGGGGCCGGGGGTAGGTGGGTGTGTGTAGGAGGATCTGAGAGAATAGGAAGGAGAGAAAGGGACAGAGAAAGTTACCTGATACTGGAGAATTCAATGATCATGCTGTTGAATTGTAGAGTATCCAGGCAGAATATGAATTGCTGTTCCTCTAGTTTGCGTCCATAAATGAGACGTTGTACTCAAATATAGGAAAGAACACCACATGACCCCATCTGGCAATCCTATCCACTAGCTAGGATCTAGGCATTAAAGGTACAGTGGCCCAGAGCCAAGATCTCCAGGTGCGAGTCAGATCAATGGGGAAGTGTAACTTGTATGTGAGCTCACCAGAGCACACATCCGTTTCTGCACCAGATAGAGAATGTGATAGGACAGCCTGCAGATGAAGAATGATTTGCATGCCCGTCAAGGTTGTCTGGCTTACCAAAAAAAATTTGTACAAAGTATCTCGGAGCATGGAGGCGTCCAACTCCTGCCTTGCGCTTACCTCTTCATGGAGCTTGTCCTTTCTGATGTGGCAGTGCCGGCCAGCTCTGTGCCAATACTCATGGACCGGACCAAGGTACAATGTCTGGCATTTGAAGCCACAGTCTCTATTACTACACAGGCAGAAGAAATGGAGATAGCAATGCAAACTCAGACAGCTGTTACCATGCCTCTGGGTGCCAATATTTGATAGAGTATTTCTGTGCTGCAGTGCTTTAGATATTTGAATGTGTGATAGTTTGCCAACAATTTGCCCTTCAGTAGGTTCCCAGACTGATGATGTCCTACCCTGAGAGAGTGACACTAACTTCATGTCACACAAATCTGCCCTTTCAGAATCACATCATTCACGTTTCCAGCACTGAACCCCAACAGTGCCCACATCGGTACCTGTCAGACTGCTGGTGCCCACGGTAAGGTAATACTGCTGGTCATAGTGCTTATCTGAAGGCAAAGGAAAAGCATTGTGTTCAATGCAGCAAGGCAAAGACAAGTTCTAAACAGACACTAGGCATATGCACAAGGATAATAAGTGAGCAATGTTCTGGTTTTGGTCTTGAGTGAATGCAGAAAAAAATTTTGGCATAGTATTTTACTTGGTCCTTATTTTCAAGATTTGTACAGACACTGAAATGATCTGTACCACAGTTTAATTGTGCCATTATGGGGATCTGAGTTTCCTTTTATTTGTTGTCATTTATGAGTAGTGAATTTCATGGAGCTCAGCATCTAATAATAGCCTTCTAGTGCTGTTAAGGGTGATGACAATCCCCCTTGATCCATTTGTGGTGTCATGGAGAATTCCCGTTTTGCTGTTATGGGCATAGCTCCAATAGCAAATCAATAGGCATCCAGGAAAAGGGAGATATATTTCTGACTGATGATGTTGCTTGAATTAGAGTTAACCTCGCAGGAGTCAGACTATCCACGTAGCAGCTGCCCTTTTCTTTCTAAGTGTGGCCAGGCATTGTGTTGATATAGGACTGCCTTGGAAGTCCAGGGTGGTTAAGTGGGAGTAGCAGTGCACTCAGCAGCTTTCCACCAAATTAGGTGAAGTATTTTCACTGCATTTGGAGCTATAGAGAGTTTCTCTCACTCACCTGACTTCTACCTGGTGGATAATGGAAAGTCTTTGGAAGATCAGGGAGCTGAATTCCTCAGTAAAGCATATATAGCATTCAACATGCTCTTGGAATCATAGAACCATAGAACAATACAGCACAATACAGGCCCTTCAGCCCACCATGTTGTGCCGACCTTCAAACCATATCTAAGACTATCTAACCCCTTCCTCCCACATATCCCTCTATTTTAAATTCCTCCATATGCTTATATAACAATCTCTTGAACTTGACCAACATATCAGCCTCCACCACCACCCCAGGCAGCGCATTCCATGCACCAACCACTCTCTGGGTGAAAAACCTCCCTCTGACATCTCCCTTGAACTTCCCACCCATTACCTTAAAGCCATGTCCTCTTGTTTTGAGCATTGGTGCCCTGGGAAAGAGGCGCCGGCTGTCCACTCTATCTATTCCTCTTAATATTTTGTATACCTCTATCATGTCTCCCCTCATCCTCCTTCTCTCCGATGAGTAAAGCCCTAGCTCCTTTAGTCTCTCCTCATAATCCATACTCTCTAAACCAGGCAGCATCCTGGTAAATCTCCTCTGCACCTTTTCCAATGCCTCCACATCCTTCCTATAATGAGATGACCAGAACTGGACACAGTACTCTAAGCGTGGTCTAACCAGAGTCTTGTCACCATAGTCTCTTGTCGCTATAGTCTCTTGTCTACGACAAATCCCTAGATGTTTCTGTTGGGGAAATGGGAAGTAATTTCTTATGGTCAATGGTGGGAAGTTCATGCAACGCATTTATTTTCAGGCAGTGAACAACACCCATCCTATTCTAGACACTGTGCTGCTTGGAGTGGTGACTTTTGAGAACAAAGGTCTATTCTCTCTTTCTTTGGCTTCAGGCTGCTGTCTGTGATCTGGTTGGTGCAGCAGAGCACTTTAACGATGGAAACTATTGGACCACCAAGATCTAGTGGGAAATGCCTTTGGCATCCTCCTGATCAGATTTTAATGTTCACACTAATCCAGGTGTGTCCATTATTAAGATAAGAAAAGATATCTTTATTAGTCACATGTACATCGAAACACATAGTGAAATGCACCTTTTGCATAGATTATTCTGGGGGCAGCCTGAAAATGTCACCACGCTTCCGGCACCAACATATCGTGCCCACAACTTTCTAACCCATACGTCTTTTGGAATGTAGGAGGAAAGCGGAGCACCCGGAGGAAACCCACGCAGACGCGGGGAGAATGTACAAACTCCTTACAGAGAGCGGCCGGAATTGAACCCAGGTCGCTGGCTCTGTAATAGCATTACGCTAACAGCTACCATGTTCTGTATGCTCCGTTAGCTCATCATCGGGAAGGCTTAGCCTTTCCTTGAGAAGGAGGGGAAGGGAGTGGAGGAAGATGGGGTTGAGGAGGTGGGAAGGGAAAAAGATGTTGGTAGACAGATCATTGTTGTGCTGTCGAGATGTACCTCTTTCCTGGATATGGTCTCGGGCCGAGAGATAGCAATAATGATAGGTTGCCTTCACAACACCAGGCTTAAGTCTTATTTGGCTGAGGTCCCTTGTAGTGTGACAGAATGCACTGTCATTATCAGCTGAGGTAGAAACCATAGAACCATAGAAAAACTACAGCACAGAAAACAGGCCACTCGGCCCTTCTAGTCTGTGCCAAAACATTATTCGGCTAGTCCCATTTACCCGCCTCAGCCCATACCCCTCCAGACCTCTCTCGTCCATGTATCTATCCAATTTACTCTTAAAAGTTAAGAACGAGCCCGCATTTACCATATCAGATGGCAGCTCATTCCATACTCCCACCACTCTTTGAGTGAAGAAGTTCCCTCTAATGTTCCCCCTAAACCTTTCCCCTTTCACCCTAAAGCCATATCCTCTCATACTTATCTCTCCTAATCTAGGTGGAAAGAGCCTACTTGCATTAACCCTGTCTATGCCCCTCATCATTTTATAAACCTCTATCATATCTCCCCTCATTCTTCTCCGCTCCAAGGAATAAAGTCCTAACATGCTCAATCTTTCCTTATAACTCAACTCCTGAAGACGCGGCAACATTCTTGTAAATCTCCTCTGCACTCTTTCAATCTTACTGACATCCTTCCTGTAGTTTGGCAACCAGAACTGCACACAATATTCTAAATTTGGTCTCACCAATGACTTATACAACCTCACCAAAACATTCCTACTCCTATACTCAGTACTTTGATTTATAAATGCCAGGATGCCAAAAGCCTTTTTCACAACCCTGTCTACCTGTGACTCTACTTTCAAGGAATTATGTATCTGAACTCCCAGATCCCTTTGTTCCTCCGCACTCCTCAGTGCCCTACCATTTACTGTGTATGTCCTCCCTTGATTTGTCCTTCCAAAATGCAACACCTCACACTTGTCTGCATTAAATTCCATCTGCCATTTTCTGGACCATTTTTCCATTTGATCCAGATCCCTCTGCAAGCTTTGATAGCCTTCCTCACTGTCTACTACACCTCCAATCTTAGTGTCATCCACAAACTTACTAATCCAATTTACCACATTATTGTCCAGCTCATTGATATATACAACAAACAACAATGGCCCCAACACAGATCCCTGAGGCACACCACTAGTCACAGGCCTCCAACCTAAGAAACAACCATCCACAACCACTCTCTGTCTTCTCCCACACAGCCAATTTCGAATCCAGTTTACAACCTTTCCATGGATACCCATTGACTGAACCTTCTGAACTAATCTCCCATGTGGGACCTTGTCAAAGGCCTTACTAAAGTCCATGTAGACAACATCCACAGCCTTACCTTCACCTACTTTCTTAGTAACCTCCTCAAAAAACTCCACAACATCCGTTAAACACGATCTACCACGCACAAAGCCATGCTGACTATCCTTAATCAACCCTTGGCTGTCCAAATACTTATATGTCCTATCTCTCAGAACACCTTCCAATAATTTACCCACTACTGATGTCAGGCTCACTGGCCTGTAATTACCTGGTTTACTCTTCGAGCCTTTCTTAAACAATGGAACAACATGAGCTATCCTCCAGTCCTCTGGCATCGCACCTGTGGCTAAGGACATTTTAAATATATCTGCCAGGGCCCCTGCAATTTCTACACTAGTCCGAGGAAATATCTTGTCAGGCCCTGGGGATTTATCTACCTTTATTCGCTGTAAAGCATCAAGTACCTCCTCCTTTTTAATCTCTATATGTTCCATGACACTAGTGCTCATTTCCCTTCCTTCCATATCCACGATACCAGTTTCCTGAGAAAATACTGATGCAAAAAAAACCCCATCTCCTGAGGCTCCACGCATATATGACCACTCTGATCTTCTAGGGGACCAATTCTATCTCTTACTATCCTTTTGCTCTTAATATACCTGTAGAAACCCTCTGGGTTTACCTTCACATTATCTGCCAAAGCAGCCTCATGTCTTCTTTTTACCTTCCTGATTTCCCTTTTTTAGTATTTTCTTACATTTCCTATACTCTTCAAGTACCTCATCCGTTCCTAGTTGCCTATACCTGCTATACACCTCTCTCTTTTTCTTAACCTGCTCACCAATATCCCTTGAAAACCAAGGTTCCCTATGCTTGTTACCCTTGCCTTTAATCCTGACAGGAACATACAAACTCTGCACTCTCAAAATTTCGTCTTTGAAGGCTTTCCATTTACTGAGCACATCCTTGCCAGAAAATAACTTATCCCAATCCACCCTACCTAGATCCTTTCTCATTTCCACAAAATTGGCCTTTCTCCAATTTAGAACCTCCACTCGAGGACCAGACCTATCCTTATCCATAATTATCTTGAAACTAATTGCATTATGGTCACTGGATCCAAAATGCTCACCTACACATACTTCTGTCACCTAACCTGCCTGGTTTCCTAATAGGAGATCAAGTATTGCATTCTCTCTCGTTGGTACCTCTGTATATTGATTTAGAAAACTTTCCTGAACACGTTTGACAAATTCCAAGCCATCCAACCCTTTCGCAGTGTGGGAGTCCCAGTCAATATGTGGAAAGTTAAAATCCCCAACTATTACAACTTTCTGTTTCTTACATCGGTCAGCTATCTCCCTACAGATTTGTTCCTCCAATTCTCTCTGACTAGTGGGCAGTCTATAATACAACCCTATTAGTGTGGCCTCACCTTTTCTGTTCCTCAGCTCCACCCATATGGCCTCTGTAGACAAGCCCTCCGGGCTGTCCTGTCTACACACAGCTGTGACCTGTTCCCTGACCAGTAATGCCACTCCTCCCCCTTTCATCCCTCCCCCTCTATCACATCTGAAACAACGGAAGCCCGGAACATTAAGCTGCCAGTCCTGCCCCTTCTGCAACCATGTCTCACTAATAGCAATAACATCGTAATCCCACATGCCAATCCACACCCTAAGCTCATCTGCCTTACCTACAATACTCCTTGCATTGAAATAGATGCACCTGAGAACATTACTATCATGTACAAACCTTTGATTTCTGTCCATACCTGCAGATCTCGCATGATCATTTTCCTCCTCACTTTCTTCTGTGCATGGATCTGTGTTTTCCCGAGGTCAGCAACTGAGAGTGTTGGTAGATATAGTATATTCCTCCAGAGCCCTCTCCTGTCTGATGAATCCTGTTTGCCAGGAGATGGATTGAATTTGATATCTGTACTGGCATGTTGTGAAATGACAATAGTCCATGTGCAACCAGATATGGAGCTAGGATTGGCGTTGGGAAAACTGAGGGTGAAGCGTTTGGTCCTGCTGTTCATGTTTTGATGAGCTGAAACTTACATAAAAGTTATATCCATGGAGGAGTGGACTATTGTATGTCATTGCAGCCTTTTGTCAAGGTCAGTGGCTTCAGGGGTATCCGTATTCTTTTGTTATCCATGGGAATCCTTACCTTCATGCCTCAAATAACAGTGATTTAGTGTATACAGTTCAACAGTAGACCTCATATGCTGTCACTTCTGCAACCCATAATCAATGTCTATAACAAAAGGTGTGGTCTGATTGCACAACACTGCACATGATGCACAAATAGATTTTATAGAATGAATAAACATTCCTCAAGTAGGTGTGGAACAATGAAAGTGCAACTGAGAAGTCATGATTTCCTAACCTTGAAAAGGATCCTCCACTTGCATCAGACTAAATACTTCAGATGGTTCACGAAAGATAAAATGAAGATAGCTGTATCACCAGCATTTGTAGGCATGAGAATTTTCCAGTCATAGAACCATAGAACCATAGAACACTACAGTACAGAAAACAGGCCATTCGGCCCTTCTAGTCTGTGCCGAAACTTTATTCTGCTAGTCCCATTCACCTGCACCCAGTCCATAACCCTCCAGACCTCTCCCATCCATGTATCTATCCAATTTATTCTTAAAACTTAAGAGTGAGCCCGCATTTACCATGTCAGATGGCAGCTCGTTCACACTCCCACCACTCTCTGAGTGAAGAAGTTCCCCCTGATGTTCCCCCTAAACCTTTCCCCTTTCATCCTAATGCCATGTCCTCTCGTACTTATCTCTCCTAATCTAGGTGGAAAGAGTCTGCTCGCATTTAGTCTGTCTATACCTCTCATAATTTTGTAAACATCTATCAAATCTCCCCTCATTCTTCTACGCTCCAAGGAATAAAGTCCTAACCTGTTCAATCTTTCCCTGTAACTCAACTCCTGAAGACCCAGCAACATTCTAATAAATCTTTTCTACACTTTTTCGATCTTACTGATTTCCTTCCTATAGTTAGCTGACCAGAACTGCACACAATACTCCAAATTTGTCCTCACCAATGTCTTATACAACCTCACCATAACATCCCAACTCATATACTCAATACTTTGATTTATGAATGCCAGGATGCCAAAAGCTTTCTTTACAACCCTGTCTACCTGTGACGCCACTTTCAGGGAATTATGTATCTGAACTCCCAGATCCCTTTGTTCCTCCGCACTCCTCAGTGCCCTACCATTTACTGTGTATGTCCAACCCTGATTTGTCCTTCCAAAATGCAACACCTCACACTTGTCTGCATTAAATTCCCTCTACCATTTTCTGGCCCATTTTTCCAGTTGGTCCAGATCCCTCTGCAAGCTCTGATAGCCTTCCTCGCTGTCCACTACGCCTCCAATCTTAGTATCATCAGCAAACTTGCTGATCCAATTTACCACATTATCATCTAGATCATTGATATAGACAACAAACAACAATGGCCCCAGCACAGATCCCTGAGGCACACCACTAGTCACAGGTCTCCAGTCTGAGAAACAATCATCCACTACCACTCTCTGTCTTCTCCCACACAGCCAATTTCGAATCCAGTTTACAACCTCTTTATGGATACCTAGTGTCTGAACCCTCTGAACTAACCTCCCATGTGGGACCTTGTCAAAGGCCTCATTAAAGTCCATGTAGACAACATCCACAGCCTTTCCTTCATCTACTTTCTTGGTAACGTTTCCTTCATCTACTTTCTTGGAACCCAACCCAAGGAATATTACATCCAATCAACTGGCTTCATTAAGAATTTGTAAACAGAACTGCAACTGAACTGCAATCTGCACACTTGGCTCTCTCAGTACCAGTCTCAGCAGGAAGACCTTTGGTTTGTTCCTCTCTCAACTCAAGCTCAGCAAGTGCACATATATATTTTTTGCAATATGGGGAAGCAGCATTGAGACCTGAGGAATTTCCTCCTGGAGATTGGAACAAAGCAAGAGTCTGTGTTGCCCCTTCACCTTATGTTACTACAGGGCACCTGCAGACAAAACAGCAGTCCTAAACTAACTAGTGTCCAAAGTTATGACCATCACTGGTGCAGGGATCAAGAAGGTGACAGGCAATTTGGTTCCGTCAGGCACATTTTGGTGTTTGATGTAGCGTTGTGATTGCAACAGTAGCCACATTATTAGATGTTAAAGGGCTGACAATGGCACCAGCAACAGCTGCACATTCCATTAAAACACAGCTCTCAGTGATGCTATCACCTCCCTGACCAAAATGGGCTCATGAACTTTTACTGGGGCAACAAAATAGAGAATGTGTTCTCAGAATAATGTAATCAAGTACCCAGCTCTACCCATCAAGTTGTTTCAATAATCTATGCTATGTATCATTCAGGATGCCTTCATCACTTTTCCTCCAGACTACTGTGAACTCCCAACAATGTTTCACTGACTGCAGGTCATAGGAATGTCACTGTAACAGAAGCTTCCTTTGAGAGAAACTAAGAGCTCTGGTTGGTGCTACCTGGGAGGCCACTGAGGTAGGAAGATTTTTGAAGGACTTTGGCTGTGTCACAGTGGCAGTAGAAACTTTCTCCAGGATGGCACTGATGTCCGTGTGAGCGGTGGTTAACTTACCAGCTGAAGGTTGCAGGTTCAAGATCCATTCAAGAGACTTAAACTAAAAATCTGGGCAGCACTCTAATGCAGTATTAAGGAGAGGCTGCTTTCAACGTGGGATCTCACACTGAGGCTCTATACCATTTCAGAAAGAGGTATTTTCTCCTATACTCAAATCTGCTTACATTAATGACCAGCAAACCATACATTAGCTACTGGTCAGAGCCCCCTAAAAAGTTACAAAGTTAGCTGTGATGCCCATTAAATTTGTTATTCTTACCAAGAAAGAAACATTGAATACTGAGATACACATTTCTTAATAGGTGCTGCAGTGAATCCTTGTAATTCATGCAGGTTTACCAAACTGAGTGCAGGGAAAGTTGTGAGACCTTAGAGGACCTATCTTTATTGAAGTCATAGAGTAGCTGCATGAAAAGGTGAGGGGAAATGCGAGCTTCAGTTTGTGTGATGGCCCCCAAGCAATCTACATCCCTGATAGAGTCCCACACCACAAGTGGTCCCAAACACTGTAAGGTGCAGGATGATTAGCAAAGCAACATGATGCACTGAGCAAACAAGATAAAGAGGCTGCAAACAGTGATGGGAAAGGGAAAAAAATGATTTTACAAGTAGATTGACCATTGGATGTTTTGTGAACATAGCACTGGCCAGAGGAAGGTCAATTTATATATCATTGTAGATTTCTGTGACTTGTGCTTTTTGTTATTTTATGACTGTCATCTAATAGTCATTCTCCTAATGTTGGAACTCTAGATTCAGCCAAAAGAAGGTCAAAACTATGGTGCTGACAATGAGCTGCCATTGATGCTACATAGAGATCACACACACACACACACACACACACACACACACACACACACACACACACACACACACACACACACACACACACACACACACACACACACACACACGAACAAAATTAGCCTAGTCCAATTTATGAAAGTCATAATTTCACCCAGAAACGATTGCTGATGCAATTCAATGAACAAGTGCTGTGTAATTCAAATTCTGATAAAATATCTTGTGCTGTTTATGGGCTTTTGCTGCGTTCAAATTGGCAGCTGCATGTCGCTCAAGATATGTTGAGACAGCCTCTCGAGATATTTAAATGCAGATCTTTCCAGTTTTGCCCCAGATCCCAATCCTTCCACTGCCTCCATAGCCTTGAATCTTCCAGTAATGGGGGGTATAAAAGGATAAGGGAAGCAAATGAGATTACTGTAGGCTGTTTGCTCCAAAAGTCAATTGCAAATTCCACAGGAAAGACATCTCTCTGGGGTTAGTCCACTTCCTGAAAATAATGGAACAAAAAATAAATACTACACCAGATGAACGATCATTAAAACTTTTTTTGATCAATCTCCCTCACAAACATGCAGATATATTGTCCCTTTGATTAAAAAACTACTTAAAATTATTAACTTCTAGTGAAATTATCAGCAGAAAGACAACATTTCCGAGGAAATGCTCGTTTGAAATTTATCCCACAGTTTTCTACAAATAATATTGAAGCATCTGTGAACAAAACATGATGGAAGTCACTCAGTGCAGCTGCCTGAATTACACTGATCCACCCTGGGAATATAATACAGATGTTCACATTGCAAAATTCGGATCTATGTTTATGATCTGGGCAAAAATATCAAGCTGAATTTTGTCTCAATATAGCACCATATAAGGTTAACAATGAGACTAAAGCCACAGGAAATAATAAAGCACCAAGTCTGCGCCAGAGGAAGCCTGTTCCAATTTTTGTGGTCTGAGCTCACATAATATACACAAATAGGGTTGAAATGATAATATTAAGACCCTAGTTTCATTTTCATTCTTACCGCTTTTGCACCATCAATACTTTCACTTGTCCACTAGTTATTCGTGGACCAGGCAGCAAAGTGGTCTTCACAGGAAACATTTCAAGGGTTACCCACCAGCTCTCAGCAAAACAGCTGCAGGGATGTCTTGCCTGTGTTGCAAACTGAGCTGTGTTACTATTCTGATGGTTTTGAATTGTTTGTAATAGCGGGTCCAATATTTAGAACCCTAATGAATCATCTATCAACATGCTTTTCTCTTCATCAAGGTCCTTGCTGAAATTCCAGGCCAGCAACAGGAGGAGGAGGAAAAACAGGAGGAAGGAGCAGATAGTGCAGCAGGTCAAATGGAAGGGTTTGGGTTTGCCCTTCCAGCAGCTCGTGAGCCACAGACGTTACCCCTGCAGTTATCTGAGAGGCAGTGCAGTAGGATGCTGTGCTTCTCCAGGGAGGTTGTCACCTCCTATAATAACCTCTGTAGTCAAGCATTGCCAGTTGCAGTCAGTATCGCTGCAGCCCTGAACTTATTTATCTCTGACTCCTTTCAGGTTTCCACAGGGGAATCAGTAACATCAGCCAGTCTGCAGTTCATGATTAAATTAATCAGGTGACCAGGCTTGCTAGGACAAACACTCTCATCACATTCCCCATGGACAAACAGAAGCAGAGGACAGGCCTCCAGGGTCTGCACAGCTTGCAGGCTTCCCCCACTTCTGACTATACCCACATTACCCTTTGAGCTCCTTTACACCACCCGATTGCTCTTTTGAATCACAATGACTAAGAGTGTATGATCACTACTGCAACATAATGCAGGTTTGTTCTCGATTTTCTTCTATCCATTTTTCCTTGCCACTCTTTGCCCAGATACAGCAAGTGAGGCTGACTGCTCGTTGACAAGTACAATCTCCTACAAGCCTCTTGACTCCACAGAAGGTCACACTTGGCAGCTAAATTAGGTTTCACCTGCTGATCTCCTGCTCCTCTGCAAGAATAGCAGCATTTATCACCTCTTTTGATTCTTCCAGCCTTGTATAATCTGCATCCATCAGCCAAAATTAATGTTTGTGTCAAAAACAAACTGCTGGAGGATCTCAGTGGGTCAAGCAGCATCTGTGGAGGCAAAGGGATGGTCGACGTTTTGGGTCAAGACCCTGCATGATGACTGAAAATGTAGAGGGAAGATAACCTGTATAAAGAAGTGAGAGGGATGGGTGAGATGGGCGCTGCTAGGTGATAGGTAGAACCAAGTGAGGTGGAAAGTGACGGACAGACAGGGCCAGATGAAGGAGGGGGAGGGGCAGTTTTGACACTGAAGCAGGTGGGTGATAGGTGAAAACAGATAAGGCAAAAGAGTGGGCAGGTGGAGCAAGACAGGGCGAGAGGAGCATGAAGGTAGAGGCTGGAAGGTGATGTGGAATCAGATAATGGAAAGATGGTGGGCAGATAGAAGCAGGTGGAGAGGGTAGTGAATCTAGGTAATGGGAGAAGCGATGGGGGGAGCAGGGGAATAAGAATGGAAAAGGTAAACAAAGGAAAGAGAACCTAAGTGGACTGGTAGGAGTGGAAAAGTAGGTGTGGGTTACCTGAAATTGGAAAATTCATTGTCCAATGTTCATGTGTGTGTCAATCAGTATTATATAGGCACCAGCTGCCCCTAAAATAACCAGCATACACCAAAGTTTCATGACATGCTACATTTTATTGGCACATATGTTTACATATTATCATCCGGATGAGAGGCCTGTTTGTTTTACCCAGTCTGAGCCATATCTCCATTGGCTTTATAATTTGAGACAGAAGGCTGCCACGACTCAGTCAAAGGATCCTGAGTTGTCGGACAGTGACCTCTTGGTACAATTTCATATCCTGCCAAATTCTTCTAAGTACAATCAACTTTTAAATGAAGGAAGGAAGGCATTATCTAAAGGGATGGTCAATGTGGAGAACTGTTGTCATTTCAGAGAAGGTATTACAATTCATTATACAGCTGAAATGCTTGAGGTCAAATTATATGGTATCTGGGATCCTGAAATTGCCATCCATTCTGTCTCCCGACCTGGCTGAGGAAGAAGATCTGGTGGAGCTCAAAGCCTTCAGAGCTCTAGTATAACCATCAGTCAGAAACACTGCTACATTGTGACTTGTGCACGATCTTGCACCATGTTCCATTAGGTAAGTGACTGTAAGTTCATTTTTTGTGTATTCATTTTCAGGATCTGAGCATCAGTGGCAAGGCCAGGACTTATTGCCCATTCTCAATTGCTCTTGACAGGGTGGTGGTGAGCTACCTTCTTGAACTGCTGCAGTCCGTCTGGTAAAGGTACTGTCACAATGCAATTGGGCAGGGAGTTCCAGGATTTAGACCCGCAGCAAAAAGGTCAGGTGATATATAAGTCATATCGGCACGCAGCTTGGAGAGGAATCTGCGTGTGGTGACATTCCCATACGATAGCAGCCCTCGTTCTTCTTGATGGTTGAAGTTGTCGGCTTGGGAGATGCTGTCAGAGTAGCTTGAGTAACTGTAGTGCATCTTGTAGGTGGCAGACATTGTAGTTACCATTCCCTCCACCACTGGAGGGAATGAAGTTTTAAGGTGGTTGATGGGGAGCTAAGGCAAGCTGCTTTGCCTTGGATTAGGTTGAGCTTTTTGGAAGTTGTTGGCGCAATGCTCATTCAGGCAAGTGGAGAGTATTGCATCGTGGTCCTGAATTGTGCTTTGTAGATGGTGGAAAGGCCTTGAGGTGCCTGAAGGTGATTCACATGTTACAGGATACCCAGCCTCTGACCTGCTATTGTAACAACCATCCTTATGTGGCTGATCCAGTTGAGTTTCTGGTTAATGGTAACACCCTGAATATTGATACTGGGAAACTCAGTGATGGTAATACAATTGAATATCAGGGGTAGATGGCTGGATTCTCTTTTGGTGGAGATGTTCATTGCTTGTCACTTTTGTGGCATGAATATTACTTGCCACCTATCTGGAGTCTGAACATTGTCTAGATCTTGTTGCATGCAGACGTGGGCTGCTTCATTTGCTGAGGGATTGTGAATTGAATGGAACATTGGATAATCATCAGCTAACATACTCACTTCTGACTTCTGATGGAAGGAAGGTCTTTGATGAAGTAGCTGAAGATGGAAGGGCCTGCTCTGAGTAAGTCCTACAATGATGTCTTGGAACTGTGATGACTGACTTCTGACAATCAGAAAAAATTTCCTTTTGTGTGAGATATAACTCCCATCACTTGAGTTCTTTTCCCCTGACACGCATTGATTTTAATGTTACCAGGTTACCCGGATGTCACACTCAATCACATTCTGCCTTTCTGTCAATGGCAGCCACTCTGCCACTCTCACCTCACCTCTAGAATTCAGTTCTTTGGTCCACGTTTGGACCAAGACTGTGCTGAGGTCTGGAGACAAAGGTTCTGGCAAAACCCAACCTTAGCTTCGGTAAGTAGATTATTGGTAAGTGCTGCTTGATAGCCCTGTTGATGCCAACTTCCATCATTTTGAGAGTGGATTAATTGGACTGTAACTGGCTGAATTGGATATGTCCTGCTTTTTGTAAACAAGATACATCCATGCAGTTTTCTACAATTGTCAGGTCGATGCCAGTGTTGATTGAATGCTGCATGATTGACTGCCAAGTGCAATTACTAAGTTAGTATTTGACTTCTGTGTACTCTCTTATGTGTTATGGAAGCAACTATATGCATGTGTCAATTATGGTAGCACATAACAATTATTTCTACATTACTAAACTTTGAGTCTCATTATCCCTCTAAAAAACACAATTAATTTTGAAGTGGATCCAAGATGTCAAAACATAGCCTTTTGGCTGTGAACATGAAGTAAAAAATTGTAAAATCATAAAATGTAGAAATTGATTCACCCAGATTAGTACGACTAAGTGTCAAAATGGAGTGTTTATCTTGTTGAAAACCTTACACCCTTACTTTAATCTAATATTTTTTTTAATATATTGGGATGGTTTGGATGACATTGAATTTGAATAACATAACAACTTAAACTTAGTGGAATTGACGTTATCATTTGGATATTTCCTCAAAAACCTTCTCCTGTCTTACATGTGGGACTGGGGTTTCTCTTGAGTTACAGCTCTCCTCTTCAATCCTCCGTCAACAAAGGATAATAATGAATATCACTCATGTGTTAACTCCCTACTACACTGCAGTTTTCCAGTTATATTGTCTGGAATGCCGTCTGTTCAAAGTGTTGCAGGTTAAACCAGACTCTTGCTGTTTACTAAGGTGCTAAACTTTAATAATTGTAACTAAAGAATGACTAGATACCTAATTCAGTTGCTGTTGAGTGAGGAATGCTTCACTCTTTTGTGGGAGCAATTGCGCCACTTACAGAGAAATTAATTGAATAATCATTTCCAAATAATGACATCAAATCAGCCAATAAATGAAAAATGGAGAAATTGGAAATGAAGCTTATTTTTGGCCCTGTGTAGTAATTGAATTTGAAAATTTTGTTTGTCTTTTAAATATTTTAATTATTAGAAAACAAATAACAGATGAACTGATTTTCAGAAGGTATTGTAAACAATTTGTGGAAACATGATAATCAAGATATTTAATCCTTTTTATCATATAGTAACCATTGTTTGTGACAGACCATGACCGTAAATCTTTCAGTTTTAACAATGAAAATCTCCATCCTGCCACCAAAGAAGGATTAAGTACTGCAAGTTTTATGCTATGTGTAAGGCCCCACCAGTATCTCATGTCAATAATACAATGAAATGGCACAGGATTCTTTTAAGTCTTCTCCCTTCTTATAAAAGCTGTGTCAAAGACATTGTCTTGACCACACCTATAAATAGTGACTTCATATTCAACAAACACTGACATCTTTTATTCAGCCAAAGAGGAGTCATTTTTGTCAAGGTCAACGGAGAATGCTGAGTTTATCACTAGCATTATACATCTTTGAAAAATGTTTAATTGAAGAATATTGGATGGGATCATTCTCAATCTAACCCATTGGTCACACTCATCCTTTTCACTAATCTCATGGCCACATGTTTATAATCCCTCCATCTATGATTCAGCATCTATTTCTCAACTGTATTTCTGAAAAGTGCATTTGAATAATTTTCTCGATGAGAAGTAGATGTTGGTTAGGCATAGCTTGAAGAGAAAATAAGAGAGGAGAGAGAATATACACACTGCAACCTAAACAGGTGAATTGGTTATTCGTGACATTCTCCAGGACTACATTGGTTGACATTGAATGTGAATAATACACCAACTTAAAGTTGGTGGAATTAACTTTACCAATTGGATATTTCCTCAAAAACCTGGTCCTATCCTACATATTGTGGGACTGGGGTTTCTCTTGAGTTACAGCTCTCCTCTCCAATCGTCCATTGACAAAGGATAATAATGATGTGTTAATGTGTTAATTCCCTACTGCACTGCAATTTTCTAGTTATATTGTCTAGAATGCCATGTCCAAAATGTTGTGGGTTAAACTAGTCACTTTCCATTTACTGAGGTGCCAAACTTCAATGATTGTAGCTAAAGAATGACTAGATACCTAATTCAGTTCCTGTTGAATGAGGAATGCTTCAGTCTCTCATGGGGGCAATTGTACCACTTACATTGAAATTAACTGAATAATCATTTCCAAATAAATGACATCAAATCAGCCAATAAATGAAAAATGGAGAAATTGGAAATGAAGTAGAAAGTAAGCTAGATGAGGCAGTGGCAAATAAATAAATGATAAAGTAAACGTGAAAATGTTAAAAAATGGGAGATTGGAAAAGAGAAGTAGAATGGGAAAAGGTATCAGGACAACAATAGTATAGAAAGAAATGAGGTAATGGTATTTGGAAAGTTTAATACAAAGAGCTTGGGATTGACATCATTGACTTCAATGTTCATAAGTTATCCAACTAACTCCATGAGAGATTCACATCCTTCTCCAGCTTTTATGTATGATCCATAAAGTATCATAAATTCTGTGCTGAGAAATGGGAGAAAGTCACTTATATTTCGAAGGTATTAGCAGTGCTGTAGTATTTCTTGCAGAACAAGTCATTTCAAGAGCACTCTTGCCCACCCAGTAACCGGTGGGAGCATTCTGTTGATGAAGATCAGAGACATGGCAGATGTCTATCCATTTGACATGCTCTGTGATACAAGAAGAATATGAAGCGAAAATATAAATTACAATATTAACCTATTTTTACCCTGATTCCCTTGGCAGGAGCTTAACAGGATTGGAATGTCTGCCATTCCCAATTTAATTTCACATTGAAGTCAATATAAAATAAATAAATCAAAGTATAGACAGAGTATCAATCTATCAGTTTCCCATTGTGTGCATTGGGTTAAGATAAGGTAAGAAAAGATATCTTTATTAGTCAGATGTACATCAAAACACACAGTGAAATGCACCTTTTGCATAGAATGTTCTGGTGGCAGCCTGCAAGTATCGCCACGCTTCCGGTGCCAACATAGCACACCGGCAACTTTCTAACCCGTGCGTCTTTGGAATGTGGGAGGAAACCGGAGCACCTAGAGGAAACCCACGCAGACACGGGGAGAACGTACAAACTCCCTACAGACAGTGGCAGGAATTGAACCCAGGTCGCTGGCGCTGTAATAGTGTTACTCTAACTGCTACACTACCATGCCTGCCCCACAGTACCGTGCCTGCCCCACACTATTGAAAATATGCAAATATGTGCATATTACTATTAAAAGAAAATCCAATACTATTCACTGCATTTACCAGTTGATAATTTTTGCTAATTGGCAAACAAATACAATAATGTTTAATTAAACCACCAAACTATTAGCTGATTGATATAGCGAGCATCAGCGGCAGTACCTTTGGATTTTGCATGGCCCATAATGCATCCAAACTGCAGAAATATTGCGTGTGCAACATGAGTGTGTTTTCAAAAAAATTCTGCAAAGTATGCCTTCTGTATTTTTAAACAGGCTTTGTATCTATTTCCACCCAGGAGTTTGGAGACCCATTTGCCATTATTTGTAATTTACATTTTAGAGCTTTCTTAGCTCCACACTCTGATCTCTGTTACCCTGGCAACGATTACAATTTTCCAGAGGAATTGTTTCATGTAAATCTTTTTTCTCCTTTACTTTAATACACAAAACGATACAAAAGTATATAAATGTGCAATAAACAAAGAATCACACAAAGCACTGTGGGGTAGATATATTATTTCACACATGGAAGGACTCTATACAACTTGCTGTGTGTCGGTTGAATTTTGAGAGTTATTGTTCTTCCTCAGTGTTGAGAACAGTATCTGCTTTTATATTCATAGAGATAATTATACCCCAGGGCTTATGGGTGTGAGTGTAATTACTGCACAGTAGAGTTCTCTTTTGTATTCCATGCTACAAAATGTCAGAAACTCTTATTTATTAATTATACTCCTGTGCTAAATTCTCTTAACTTTAGAAAACAAAGCAATACTAGAGGACAGATTTCTTAATACATCAGCCTTGCCTTTGTGATGTTAGGGAACAATTGGCATACATTGCACTAAAATATGATGCACCATTGACCGGTGAGACAGAGCAGTGACTTTTTTCTGATTTCTTTAATGAATTCAGCATTATTGTTGATATATTCTGCAATTATCTTCAAAAAAGAAACCCCAGGACTCATTTTGCTTGGGTAAAACGTGTTGCAGTATTATGAAGACCTGTAAAAAATGAGATTTGCACCTCTAATGGAGATTCTTTTGCCCTTGCCTCACACTCATCATAGTAATAACTGTCATTAGACTTCATTACTTGTACTGCATTGAGAAAATGATTTTATATGATTGCTGACTGTATTCTGACTTAAATCCTTTGTCTTTGAATTGGCAATGACTGAGGATAGTTCTTGTTAGGTGAAAAGGTATCATTTTTTTATTCTTTCTTGCAACTGTGACAAAGAAAGTAATTAAACAACAACTTAAAAGGTGTATTTCTTTGCACTTATCAAGGTGAGAGATGACAGTGATGCAGAATTACATTTTCTCTTTGCACATAATAATAGCTTCACCATAGCTTGAGGTTACTAATTGACTTTTGGCTGGAGGTGACAATTCCAAGCAGAGACCTGCTGAAGGAATGCCCAAAAAGACTTTCTTATATTAATAACATACAGAGTATATTTTCATCTTTAATGCTCAAGGGATAGAGCTTTGCATTGACTATTGGCAATTCAGGCACACACCTTTTAGTTTGTCTACAGCACCTTGGTGGTAATCTGTCAGAGTGATAATCTGTCAAGGTGAATCATGCACCCTTTATAGACTCACCGGATTGAAATCAATTGTATGAAAACCAGATGAGATCTATAAAGGGTGAATAATCTGCTCCACTAGAGTACCACCCACACACCGCTGAAACACAAAACCTCATGCTGAGAGCACTAAAGGGGTATATTTAATCCTTTGTCATGTGTGTAGTCACACATAGTTAAGACAAAAATCAACAGGAATTGAAAAATATTAAATCACAAGCGCAGATAAAATTCTCTTCACAGATAAAATTATTCCATATACAAATAGATTAAATACATCTTCTGTGCTAAATCATTAGTGTTTTTGCACTAGTTCAGTTAGATTATGAATGTTTGGGTAATGATTAAACACCACATACCTCACCAATTACATATCTGCACCCAAGTGTTTGAAGGTCATTCTGGTGACCTGACTGCACAAGGTAGTATTGCAGTGAGATGGCCCCAGAAGTAGTAACTCCTCAACAATAATTCATGCTATTTTGTCCAAGATCTTCATAGAACCATTAGAACAACGAGTGATAGCAGGAAACTGAATTTGTCAGTCTCAGATATCTTCTGTAGGACTCAATAATAGTTAGCCAGCCTCCAAAAGTACAGAGGCTTTTACTCTGTGGAGACATGTTATGACCTCCAAAAAGTCTCTGTGACAAATCAGATGAGTAATAGAGGATGGCCATACAAAGCAATACCTAAAGGGAGAAAATGCACACGTATCCCCTAGGCATATTTCACAAGAAATAATATGCTTTTTAAACACTTCTTTTCATTACATGATATCAAATCATGGATTTTTTTTTACTGGGAATGCATTTACTGGAAGCTAATTTATAGCTAGGACCTCTTAGGACTTCTTCAGCTGGACTGAAGATGAATTCAAATCCAAATCCAAAAAGATACAGACATTCTCTTTTCAGCTGGACATATAAGAAGGTGCTCTTATAAGAGTATTATTATAAGAGTATATAATACTCTGCTTTGTGTTCACAATGTGGACTCATTTTAAAAAATATTAATACCTGTCTGCAGTTAACTCTGCAATATGCAGACACTTCAGAAGGAATTCATTGGCTGTAAAGCATTTGGGATGTGAAAGATGGTATATAAATATATTCTTTCTTTTTCTTTTTTTCTATGATTTATTAGAAGTACACTACTTCACAATTACCCAGATTTTTCCTGTCAAATGAAACAAAATTGATTAAACTCAAGTCCAGTCTAAATAAATGAAACATAAGTATCTATTGCTACATTTGAGACAGTGGATAGGTCACTTCAGAGCACAGTTAAGAATCAACCAAGTTGTTTATGGACAGACTAGGTAAGGACAGCAGGTAAGGACAGCAGGTCTTCTTTTCAAAAGAGGGTTTTAAAACATTCACTTTTAGCAGAAGCCAGCTTTTTTTATTTCCAGAGTAACCATTATACTCGGATTCAAACTCATAATTCCTAGATTATTAATTTGCATCTCTTTCAAAAAGCATTCAGTAGCATTTAATGATGTATGTTTTTGCAAAGTCACAGTTTGAGATTATTATGCCAGTGTACCACAATTAATCTAAAATGTGAAGCATTCTCAAAACATGTCTGGCAATCCAAGTAATCCATCATCTTTATATTAAATCAGTTTTATTTGTGACTAATATTTTGATTTGCATTGTCATATTATATTTAAGTAAAATTTCAGAGTATTCTGACAAGAATTTCTATCCAGTTTGATCTAATATTTATCTAATCTATATTAATGATGAGTTATTTTGTTTCCTTATAATGTAATGCTCCTTTTACAGATTGCCTTCATCATTTTAGAACAGTGTATATTTATATTTAAAAGCAATATTCAATTGCTAAAAGAACAGTGATATTTTCAAAGCTCATCTCAAACCAACGTAACTTGAAAAAAATTATCATTCTGTGACCTTTAGGTTTCTTTTTTCCATATATAAATAAGATGGAGTTTTTATCATTTTCTCTTGGCACAGTCCTTTGATCACAAATATCAAAGCAGAAAATTTTCCAGTGACATCTTACCTCAAGAGGTCATTTCTGTTTTTTCTGCATCACATTTGCAGATGAGCTTCACGCTTAAACCATTACAATTAGCATACTAGCCTACTTATCAAAATCTCAGGGCAATATTTGATTTCTATTGATGTATATTATAAGCATTATGCTGGTGAAAACTGTGAATTTTAGACTAGAAATTAATAGGGAAAATATTAATATTTTGCCATTACAGTACATGTAATTATAGGAGTGAGTTTATGCCATATAGTAATATCTTTAAATTACACACCAAAAATGCAACTTATTTTTCTCCAGCCAAGAGTTTTAGAAGCTCCAACATCTTAAGGAGAGTGAGAGCACAATGGGTTTGCAATTTAATTAATGGTTGACTAGCCAAGGTGGGCATTTGATGTTTGTGTCTGGATCATTACTTTTCTTTGTGTCAGCTTCTTTCCTCTCCAGCTGCTTGTGATATGTTATTTCAAAATTGCTTTCTTCCTCTGTTTTGCTTCCATATCATGTACAACCAAAGCCTGCTCAGGATCTAGGAATGTATTTCTTTCATTGGTGCAAATGCACCTGTCAGCACCTGTGAAGCTCCTGGCCTTATCACCAAATGATAACATGTAATATAAACTGAGGTAAAGACTCCTGCAGCAGAAGGTAAATAAAGAGAACTGTGATAAGATAACTTTAATTCTTTGAAAATGTAAAATGATTGCAGGTAAAAACAATGTGAAACCATGTAATGTGTATTTCTCCTCATCTGAAGATACGCTACATCCACGTTATCCTCAATGACCTTCAAACCCACTATTAAACGAATTATTCTGTAAAACCAGAAGTATTGTAGAGGTGCTTGTTTCACTGGCTTTTTGTAGCCACCTCACAGCTTAGATATTGTGTTATTGTAATGTTTACAAATTTGCTTCTATTTTTACTTTGGTATGAATGTATGAAAGTGAAAACTTTGAGAATCAGATATTGAATTGACACAAGAGTCCAAAAACTACTGTATCAAATTAGGGAGTACTGAGTGTGAACATCAATTATTAAATCTTTACATTTCAAATTGCATCAACAAAAAATGCTTTTTTTCCATCTGAACACTGAGATAATGGCAAAGGAAAACTGAAAAAAGGCACTTAATGTGATACCTGGACTTTGTATGGTGGGAAATAAAGAGTGGTTATCTCAAGTGGCAATCCATGTTAAGGCAGCCAGTCACCTTGGTTATAGATCCATGGAGTCACACAGCACAAAAACAGGTCCTTTGGCCCAAATGGTCCATGCCGATCAAGATTACCATCTAAACTGGTCCCATTTGCCCATGTTTGGCCCACATTTATCTCTCTAAACCCTTCCTATCCATGTATATCTCCAAACACCTGTTAAATGTTGTTAATATACCTGCCTCAACCACTTCCTCTGGCAGCTCATTCCAAATGTGGCCTCACTAACGTGCAACTGCAACATATATTCAACAATATTCAACAATCACCCAACAATATTCAAGTCCCTGAGTGATGAAGGCCAGTGTTCCAAAAGCCTTCTTCACCACTCTGTCTACCTGCGACACTACTTTCAGGGAACAATGCGCTTGTACTAAGCACCCTCTGGGTGATAAGTTGCTCTTCAAGTTCCTATTAAATCTCTTCACTTTCGCCTTAAACCTATGCCCTCTATTTCTTGATTCCCCAGCCTTGGGAAAAAGACTGTGCACATTCACCCTATCTATGTCCCTCATAGTCCTATACACCTCCATAAGATCACCCCTCATTCTCCTACACTCGAATGATAAAAGTCCCAACTTGCTCAACTTCTCTCCATAACTCATTCTTTTGAGTCCAAGCAACACTCTTGTAAATCCACTCTGCTCTCTTTCCAGCTTAATGCATCTTTCCTTTGGCAGGGTGACCAAAGATGAACACAATATTCCAAATGCAGCATTACAATGTCTTGTGCAACTGCAATGTAACATCCCAGCATCGGTACTCAGTGCCCTGACAGATGAAGGATAGTTTGCCAAAAGCATTCTTCACCACCCTGTCTACCTTCGACGCCACTTTCAGGGAACCATGTACTTGTACTCCTAAGTCTCTCTGTTCTACAACACTTACCAGGGCTATTGACTCTTTAAGGGTTATAAATATGTTTTGAACATTGGCACATAATGGGAAAAGGGAATCAACAGGCTCTTTTGTATTACTCATCATATTCTTTTTCTTTGCTAAAACTTGGGATTCACCTACAGAGAAAAAAGCTAATCCACTAACTACACAATAGATCAGTGTCCAACACACATAGGTCGCCTGATGGTCATCAAGAGAAAATGCATATGTAATTTGAAATTCTATGGCTGATTGTCTCATTCATTGGATTCCAAAATGCTGTTGCAGAACGAGAATGGTTAAAGTTGTAAAACAACGGTGCAAAGCCAGAGAATGCTTTGGGAAGGCAGGACAGTAGCCTGGATTTTACAATTGTGCAATACAACTATAATGCTTAAAGCTGCCCACAAAGATCAAGTCATCTCTGGGGTAAATTTCCCTTTACCTAAACTCACGTAAGCCTTCAAGGAAATTAATTGATTTTCAAATGCATATCTCAGCAACACTACCACCGATCTCAGACACCACTCAACCATCACCAACAATTTCTATTAATCAGGACTTATACCTGATATTCAAAGCTACACCTCCCTGTTAGAAATACAGCATTGCTCTTGTCTTCACACCTATATCCCACACTCTTGGACACCATACTAGTTATTCAATCATGGCAGCCATGTCACCTTAGCATTTTGCCTAACATTCACAAATGCAATTCCCTCTCATTTGCAGGAGAAGGTTCCAGTTAAACAGAGGAGACAGGCACTAATCATAGAAGTGCTTCATCACTTCCAGAGGACATAAGGTTGCCATGTTAAGAAAGACGATTGCTAAGGCAGTAGTCAGAGATGGGGATGAATCAATTGAGGATGGGATCATCGATTTAATCCTCTTTTTCCTCTCCAATTCACCCTAATCCCACAAACTTTTAAACTTTCAAGCTTCAGATAATGTAAGCAGTTACCTTCCCTCACCACAGTCTCTCTCACCTTTGTGCCTTTCTCCTTTGAAATACCCAGTCAGCATAATGAGGAGGAATACCAGACTAGAGTGGCGATAAAGCCAGACCTTTTCTTGATTTTACACTCACATCACAGCTAAGATACTGATACTGCTCATACCTCAGATATGATGAAGTTGATGAGTTTGCTGGGCACTTGTGCCCTGCAGCCTGAGGGTGAGGCCAGGCATGAATTCTGTTGCAGAGGATTCAGATGCCATTTTTGTTTGGCTAAGCTGCAGAGGAAGGTGAAGGGGTATACATAATGAAGTGTTTACTGTACTGGGAAGCTTGCAAAAAGGCTGTTTAATGACAAGAAAATTGGCGAATTTAGAACCAGGTTGGCACTCAGCAATTTTCATAGAAGTGGGAACTTATATTTTCTAGCACAGAACTGGCATTTGACTCATCAAAAACTTCTAGGGTCAATGACGATCAGGCACTAATGACCAATCTCAGCTTCCACTGCAGATCAAGCAGCTTCTGCTGAAACTCTGAATGTGACAGTGGAAGCTCAGACTGATATCATGCAAGGTTATTTTTCTGCCCTTCAAGCTCAGACTGCTGTCACCGGGGCTCCGGATATCAATGTTCAAAGAGACTTGCAGGTTGTCACAGCAATCCAGCAATCTGTCTTCGGACAAATTACTTGGATTGCTGCAGTGTTACACCAGGGAAATGGCAGAGGCTTTGTGGAGCATTACACCACTGACTTCTCCCAGGATGACAGCACTTGTACTGCTGCGCTGCCAATGACCTTGCTGTTGCACATCAGCAAGCCAGCCCAGGCTGCCTTCTCAGTCCACAGCTGCTTGAGTTTGTCTTCAAATGTTGACCATCACTGAGTTCGGGTTAGGAGAACATTTTGGAGCTGCTCCTATTCTGAGTTGTCCCTACCCATTCTCCCTGTCACACTCTATTACAAGAGGAAGACTCACCAGTCCAATCATTTGCAGGAACAATTGGTCAGTACCACAGCCTCAAAGTCAGCTAAAAGTCCTTCAGAATTGGTGTACCAATGCCAGAATACTTTAGAAACTTGAAACAACTGTAGGAATTACTGAAATTATGTGGAGATGTTGCAACAGCCAGAAGAAATCAATAGAAACTAACCTGGAAGTAGATGATGATTTCATCAAATAATGCTGCAGGGGGTTCTTGCTGTTACTTTACAATTGTTCAGCTGTGCTGGGTTCAGTGAGAGCAACAGCTTGAACATGAAGCTCCAACATGATAGCACTGGCGTCGGATCAGCGTTGTATACAGACTGACAACTTAACCTTCCTGCTATGTGCATCTAAACTTTTCAGCAACCGTACTTAAGGCTACTTCTTTAAAAATCCCATCATGCCCACATGAAGATGTAGTACAAGAAAGTAAATGCACAATGGAATTCACTTTATTATTCAAAAAATGTCATCAGCAAATTATTAGCACATATAATTTACCTATGCTTCCTGCTCATGAGTCATGAGCCCATTGTTACAGAACATAGAACATAGAACACTACAGCACAGTACAGGCCCTTTGGCCCATAATGTTGTGCCGACATTTTATCCTGCTCTAAGATCTATCTAACCCTTCCCTCCCACATAGCCTCCATTTCTCTATTGTTCATGTGTTTAAGAGTCTCTTAAATGTCCCTAATGTATCTTCCCCCACAACCTCTGCAGGCAGTGTGTTCCACGCACCCACCACTCTCTGTGTAAAAAAACTTAGCCCTGATATCCCCCTTACACCTTCCTCCAATCACCTTAAAATTATGTCCCCTCGTATTAGCCATTGTCGCCCTGGGAAAGAGTCTCTGACTGTCCACTTGATCTATGTTTCTTATCTTCTTGTACACCTCCATCAAGTCACCTTTCATCCTCCTCCTCTCCAAAGAGAAAAGCCCTAGCTCGCTCAATTTAAGAAGGACAGCAGGGATGTGCCAGGGAACTACAAGCCAGTGAACCATGGAAGTTATTCGGAAGTTATGGGAAGGGATTCTGAGAGACAAGGATGTTGTTTGGAGGATGACATGTTTTTCTCAGTAAAACACTGAATTGATTTTGAATTCTCAACATACAAAAGTTACACAGAAAACGGGTTGGAAGCAGCATTGGTGAGGACCACATTAGCATGCAATCAGTAACATTCAGGTTGTTTTTGGGATGTCCCCATGTTTTGGATCAAAAATTGCAACAAGAAATGGCTTCAGGAGCAGTCCATTCTTCTTGAAGAACGGAGAACAATGATCTGCTTCTGGCCAGTGCTTGTCAGGGGCAACCACTCGGTAGATAATTACCTTTTATTCTACAGATAAAAGATACCCTTTTTTATTGAATTTACCATACAGAAATGCAATCCATATTAAAACAATTTTTAGACACCTATTCACCTATTAAGTAATGATATTTGACAAGTCTCTCGCAAATGTGTAGGCACAGAACATTGTTAGTAGTGACTAATCATGTTGTAAAGGAATATAAATTAATCAATTAGCTGGGGTGGCTGTATATGTTGATGTTTCGAACATGTTCCATACTTACCATTTTTATTCTGATCCATGAGCCAATCAGAGCATCTGGAACAATTCAACAAAGCTGCCTCTTAGTAAACGACCTCCTGAATGACAGTATCAACTTTCCTGGCCCTGATTCTTATTCCGGAGATAATTGTGGGCCCAGGAATGCTATCTTTCAGCCTGGCCCATGACAGGTCTGGTCATTTAATCTTGAAGGCATGTTGAGCATTGATAAATTGTTCCCTTCTACTGATATCATGTTAAATCATTGGAATTTAAGAAGGGAGGAGCATCATACTATAGTTTTCCCTCTGTTTGTTCCCGACACCACTGAATATTCCAAGGGAAATCTAGGATAGGAGTGAGTTGGACGTGGGGATGGTGGTGGTCAAGATGAAGAAATGATGGGGATCTGTGGGAATTGTGCCAAAGTTCCTCTCCACGATCTTTCCCATTGATCCAGTCAGAGAAATGTATATTGATTGGCATAGGCACGATGAGTCTGCCAACAAAGCCAAAAATTGTGGAAGAGAAACCCGTGGCAGCAGAGGTAACAGGGCCTCCAGAAAGTAGAGCCAGCTGCCCACAGCATCGTTCATTGTAAAGGCTGTATTTACATATGTGCTTTTGAACACTCATCTCTTTTGCATTAGAACTTGAAGTTTCAAGACCTGATCTGACTATCAGATGGAATCTAAAAGCCACCAACTGGCAATCTGATGACTCTGCCCTTATGTCACCATAGCTGTTGGAACTCCCAGCACTGGGAACATCTTACCTGTCTTATGGCTATATCCTTGATAGGATGAACAGGAGTTTAGCCCCTTCTAAGGCACGTGGAATACGCCACATACAAATGAAATCAAAGAGTCTACTCATGATCAAATTTCTTGCCCTCATTCCCACAAGAATTATAAGGAGAACATCGTAGAACATGGACCAGTGAGACCCAAGTGTAGGGCCTTAGCCAGGCTTGGGGCCCCTTTCCAAGGTGATGGATCATGTCCAATGGGTAGCTGACTCATTCAGATCTGTAAATCTGAACCTTCTTACTGCCTGTGCCATTGCATCAAATCCACTTGTCCATGCCTGTGAGTGCTACCAATAAATTGGGAACAAGGGATAAGGAGGGACACAAGGTGCTCTTACTGCCCAGGAGACCAGAAATGCCATGGATTTCAATCCCTCAATTAGTTACCTATCTCCTTCCCAAATAAAACAACTTTGGTATCCATTTCTACCAATGTATTTCATATTGCAGTCAACCTTGTGATAAAGATTAGTGCTCCCTTGTTACAATAATTTTTTTGTAAAGTATTTATTCTCTCAAACTTTTTCCTAGCTCGGAACACTTTCCGATCTTTACTATCACCCACACTTCTAATAGGGCAGCAGTGTATTGGGCATGGGTCATCACCTCTGACAGGGGTCTCACATTTGCTCTGTCCAATCGATCCCCATGGTATGATGCACTCCCCATAACTCTAATGAACACGCCTATCTTCATAACTTGTCTCTGATCCAAGCTTTCATTTTTGTAAATATGCATTCAGTCTTTGCCATATCTCCAGCATCCTTTGAATAATGGATTATCTAAAATGATACAGAACTGCAACTGCCTCCCAGCTCCAGAGATTCACATTTGATCCTAACCTTGAGTGCCATCTGTATGGAGATTGCACCATCTTCCTGTGACCACGTTAATTTTCCTGGATGCTCCAGTTTGCCAAAGATGTGTGGGTTGGTGGATTAATTGGCTACTGCAAACTTTCCCTGGTGTTTAGATGGGTGGCAGGAGAACTGGGATAGGGCAATTGATGGGAATGCAAGAGGAAAAATTGAATTATTGCAGCTGGGTACTTGATAGTATGGCTGTGGTGGGTTGAAGGGCCTGTTTTCATGCCGTATGACTAGGATTTCTTGCTCTAATTCACTACAAGTATTTTCTTTCAATGTTACTAAATATAAAACACAGAATTAAATTAGTCCTTTCAATGTTTCTTCCACCTGCAATCTTGCTATCTAGATATATGTATCCATAACTCTGGATTTCTTTGTTCTTCCACTCCATTGAGAATTCTACAAGTTCAAGTGTATATTTGTGTGAATGTATCCCTTAAATATCAGCAGATGAGAGGATTAAGAGCTTAAGATCTGTATTGGTGGCACCGTGCCACTGGTTTAAATCCTGAACCTTTTTGACTTACAGCACCAGTAACATCTGGTGCTTTTTCAGCTGGAATCAGAGCGATTTGCTGTGAGCTCATTAAACCTTTTATGACATTGCATCCAGGTCCTGAGTACATTGTTCCTGCTATTGACTGTTCTTGTCATCTCTGCTTCGTTATGGATCTTGATGGGCCTTAAGGCTTGAGGGACCTCTTTCTTCCTCTCCAACTCTTTAACTCATCAAGGAAATCAGGATGCTGGTCTTCATGTCAGGTCTGCCATGGCTTGATGCAGGCTGTGCAAAACTGTGTAAAGTCTGCATTAGCGGTTGGAGAAAGTAAGTACCTCTTACTTAAGAGATGCAGTTGTGGCTTGAATAAGCCAACAGTTGGCTGCATTTGGTGCTGGAGACCTCTGAAATTACACTTGTGAATCTGTGCTTGTGATGGGAATCATAAATTAGATATGAAAAGCTGCAAAAATGCGCAAGACTATACAAGGGTTTAGACAGAATGAGAAGCCGGCGAACAAATGGCAAATACTTCTGAGCATTGATAAATGAGATGTGATGTACTGAAGGATAAAGAGTAGAAAATATAAGTGCATCTACCACTCTTTAGTAATTTATTCTTGCATCTGGTTGTGCAGACCGACTCCTGCAAGAAAGAAGGATGTGTCTTGGTGAATGTCACACAATCTACTTGGGCAGCACAATGGATCCACAGGTAATGCAGCTGCCTCACAGCTCCAGCAACCTGGATTTGATTCTGACCTCCTGTTTGATCTATATGGAGCTCGTGCATTCTTCTTGTGAGCGTGTGGGTTCCTTTGGGGCGGATGCTCTCTGGTTTTCCCTACGTCCCAAAGACATGTTTGTAGTTAGTTGAATTGGCCACTGTAAATTGTCTATAGTGTAGGTGGGTGTTACTTGAATTTGGGGGAGGGGATTGATGTGAGAGAGAAAAGGTTACCGGGAAATAAGTGGGAGTGATTGCTCTGAGAGCTGGAATAGACTTGATGGGACAAATGGCTTCCTTCCATTCCATAAGGAAACAACATAAGAGGTTATAAAAGAAATAATACTTGGGTGATGTGGCAGTCTATGCAGACTAAATTGCAGTGTGTGTATGCTATGAGATGTGGGTTTCAGAAATGCAACAATACCAATTGTGTGTTTTTGGAGTGCTGATGGGTAAAGATAGCTGGTGCATTAATATGGTGCAGTAAGCAACAAATAATCCGCTGGAGGAACTCAGCAGGTCGAGCAACATCGGTGGGGGAAAAGGAATGGTCGACGTTTTTTGGGTCGAAACCCTGTATCGGGATTGGTGCCAGTGATACTATGGGTGGGTTATGGCACTTGAAGTTGCTTTCACTCATCTTGACAACTGTTGATCTTCTTACAACACTTCATCCAGATTCCTGGCATTGACCTCTGGGGCAGCCACTGCCACTGTATCCTGAATGTGTGACCCTCGTGTGTGCAGATGATTTCACAAGCTTTCTCTTGCTCTTTCAAGCTCCAATCCTTGGATATATATAATCCTTGGAGATGATTCTCTCCAATAAGAAGGGCATTGTAGTTTTAGCCACAGGCAGTCAATCACAATATTAATATTTCCTGATCTGTACAGCCAATCAGAAAGAGATTAGATGGTGAAATCATTGAAATGTGCAAGTAGCAAACAGGCCATGCTGCCTACGGTGGAATTATGAGGCATTAGTTAATTATGAATTACAATTCACATGTCTAATTATGGGGCTTTCATATTTACCCCTTCCAACTTAATGTTATTATCCTTTATTTCTGTGCTCACCATAGATGACATGAATACTTACTATAAAGAATTTTCCACAGCACAAGCCACTTTAACAATACCCATTATCATCAAAGTTAATACAAATTAAGTACAAATTATGCATGCATTAAAATAAAATGAGATGAAAGGATCTCAGTTGGAAAAATAACTTATTTTCAACAAATCATTATTTGAAAATTGATGAACTACCCAATGTAGCAATAAAAGTGCCCACTGCAGAATGAATGCACACAATGCAGTTGCTTAGTAGAACTGAGGTAGAGGGGTCAGTTAGGGGTAAACGTGAAAATCTACAGAGATTTCATTTTAAAATCAACCTATAAGAAGGGAAAAAATATACTTCTCCCATAAAGAGAAACTGTTATTATTGAAAATAACTTGGAAGTTGTCATTAGAGCAAGCAATTTCAATTAAGCACAAACCAACTGTGGGTCCAAAAGCCAAGGTAAGCTTTAAATGCAACTTTGTTTGGTGAGGAATGCTGTAGTCAAAGCAGAGCTAGGATTGTCCTTCATTGTAAGACAGGAAAAATAGATCCATTCTGCAATGTGAAAAATGCTGTTATCGATTTTCCCCTGGAAGGTTTTGAGGATGCAAAGACACCTCCAGCAGAATATGGCAGGGACTGTTTCAGAAGCCAATCCTGGGAGGCATAAGTTCACTTGTAGTACTTGGGTTACTGCCTGCATGGAGACGGCATGCATGGGGATGAACTGCAAGCTCATTAAGAAGCAGTATGGGCAGTTCGCCAATCAGAATGCTCATGTTAATTCTTATAATGAATCACAGATTCACAATATGGTTACAGCATGGAAGGAGGCCATTTGGCCTGTAGAATTGTATTGCCTCTGTACAAAAGCAATCCATCTAGTGCCTCATTGTGTCCTCTCACCCTATCCACACAAATTCTTTTCCTTTTATGCACTTATTGCTTCCTTGTGAATGCTGCATTTGAGTCTACCAATGTAATGCATTCCAGACACTTAACATGCACTATTTAAAACACTTTTCCTCATGTCATTTTTGATTCTTTTGTCAATCACCTTTATTTGATGTCCCCTGTTTCTTAATCCTTCAGCCAATGGGGGAAGTTTCTCTCAATCTACTCTATCTATACCCCTCAGATTTTAAATGCCTCTATCAAATATGGTGGCTTAAATTGTTGGATATTCAATTTTGATGATCTGAATTCAAATCCCATCATATCAACTCTGGAATGTAGATTGAGGTCATAATCTGGAGTCAAAAAAGTTTTAAAAAATTATTCGTAAATATGACTAGAAAATTACTCAGTTGAAAACCCATTTAGTTCGCTAGTATCCTTTAGGAAAGGAAATCCACCATCATTTTTTGTGCTGGCCTATACGTGGCTCCAGACCCATCATATTATTGACTCTTAAGTGCCCTTTGAACTGACCAAGCAAGTCATTCAGTTGAAAAGGTGATAGATGGCTGAACACTGGAGAACAAGTTTAAGAAAAATCCCTTTGCAGCCTCGAATGACATAAGGAGAACCATTTCACCTTCTCTAGTCTATCCACATGACTAAAATCCCCTCATCCTGGAATCATTTTAGTAAATCACTTTTGAGTTCTCTCTAAATGTGGTGCTCAGAACTGGACACAATGTTCTAGTTGTGGCCAAACCAGTGCCATGGGATGGGCCAAGTCAGGGTGGAGAGGACTTGGAACCATGCAGATATATTCTGTGCTCACATTTGCCTAGAAACTGGATCGGATCCATTTAAATACACAAAAACGGAGTTGCTTGGTTGGTTTGGAAAATTTCTCAGTAATTCATTAAGTCACGGTATTTAATACATTTATTCAGAAAATTTAGTGAACAGCATTTATTTAGGAAAGCAATATTTTTTGTTGATGGAAAAATAGTTGGACATTTTACACGTCAACGAGGATCAGTGCTACAGCTGAGGCATACGGTGTTCATTTCTGGGCACTGTTCTGTTCTGGGTTACTGTGCTGGGATTATGTTGCTCTGCCAGAGGAAATACAACACCATAACTGGACCCAAATGTTCAGCAATTCATAGCCACAGTATGCAATTGAAGTATTAAGTTTCACTTTGTTTGTTTGTATACATTTAAATTTTTGCAAAAAGCTAGCTAATTTGTTCACAGTTGATTTACACTTTTCACCTTCAGATGAACTCTGTGGACTCCTTACAAACTAAATAAATTATAAACTGAAAGCCATGCTGCCAATTTCCCAGTGCCGATGAAAATAAACCTCACAAGTGAGCTGAACCTTAGGAATTCTGCTGAGGAAGTGTTATCAACGTGGATGTACTGTAGGTGATGTGCCCAATACTACAGGTATTGTGAAATTTGAAATCAAAACCACATAATACTAAAGAAGTGTGTTGCTTTTTTGAGATTAGAAATTCTTCCATCATTGTGAAGTTCTCAGTTCAAGCCCCAATCTACTCAAAACCTTCAGCAGAATTGACCAGAGATCTCCAGAGTACAACTGATTGGCAGTGTGTCTCAGCCCACTGATGTGGCAGGAGGTGGAAAGATAGCCCCTGGTTTCAATAGAATACCGGTGAGGTGGAGACCTTAGTTATAATAATTGGACTTATCTACCTCCTCTAATTCTAAGAACTTCACAGCACATTGTTACAATCATGTTCTCTTTGACACCTGGTCTATTTTTAAATCTGTTGATCGACTAGAGTGGTGAGGGGTTGCTGGAGAGAAGAATGGTGAGGCAGTGCCAGCTCATACATCAGGCAAAACCCATTTGGATCCAGATCCTGAGCCAGAAAAGGCCCAAAAGATGAACTTATAGGTATTTGTTATGAGGGTTCATGAGGAATATCAATGTTCCAATGAAGCCTTGAGCCTTTTAGAGCTCTGGCTACCACGGACCTCCCTACCCAAATTGTGGCTGTTAGCCAGAAGTTTATTTCATGATGACCTTCCATTAAGATCCGCACTCATTCCCCTGCGCCAACCCCGATTCCCAACTGATATCATGTATATAGATTCAACTGTGCTTAGAACAACCACTACTGAAAAGGCCACTTCCTAAATATCACACATATTTATTAAAATGACATTAGCAGTGGAAGCCCACAAAATCTAATAGAAATTGTCAATTTTTCTTCTATTAAAATTCAGTAAGTGACAAACGAATTGTAGAAATCTATGTATATTACAGACAACCATAATATACCTGAGAAAAGAGTGACAGGTAAGGAGCGCGAGAGGTGAGAAATCTAGTAAACCTGTAATATGTTTTGGTCATAGTCTTTGTAGCATATTTATGGAGAAAAGTAGAGGGATTACTTTAATCATAGTTTTCTTTATATATTGCATTTGTGGGATATCTGTTGGTATCTAACAGCAATAAACGCAAGGATGAATGCAAAAATTGATGGAAGGAGTGTTAAAATGATCCAATGATTCATAGATTGTGTATGGGATACTTTTCCAGAGTATTGCATTATGGACACAACAAGGGAAAAGGCTATTTTGAATCTGGTAAAACATAATGAGGAAGATTTAATAAGTGACTTCAATGTAAAAAATCTTCCAGGAAGTAGCAAAGTATGTTAGAATTTTGCATTCATTTTGAGAAGATATAATGTGCTTTAAGGGAATTACATGGAGGACAGAGTTGTCTAAAGCAGATTGAGATGATAGATCAATAGGAAGGATAGTAGGAAAGTAGTGGTAGACATTTAAGAAGATGATTCATTAATACTCAGCAAAAATGTATCCCAATAAGGAAGAAAGGTACAAAGGGAGGGATGAGCCAACAATATCCAACCAAGAAAGTTAAAGGATAATGAGGCTAAAGGTTAAAACTCCTGGCCCACATGGCTGGCATCCCTGGATCCCAAAAGAAGTGGCTACCAAGATAGCAGATGTCTTTGAAGTCGTCCTTAAGTCCTGCAGTAGTGCTAGTGGATTGTAAAACTTCCAATGTGATATCCCTTTTCTTAAAAAGAGGAATAAAGAAATGAATAATTATAGGATGATGAGCCTATTGTTGGAAAAGTACTAGAATCAAATATTAATGATGTAAAAACAGCATGTTTGGAAAAGTGCAATCATGTGTTAGCATGACTTTATGAAGGGGAAGTTGTGTCTGACAAATTTATTAGAGTTTTTTGAGGAAGTCTCACACAGAGTGAATTTCCAGAAGCATCCATAAATGGATAAACTGCAAATTAAAAGGCCTTGTGTTGGAGATAGCATATTGGTATAGATGGGGGATTGGCCAAAGGGCAGGAAGTGGCAAGAAGAGATATAGGGGTCATCTCAGGTTGGTAATCCATGATCAGTGGGGTACCACAGGCATCAGTTTACAATATATATCGATGAATTTGAAGCAGGAAGCAAATGTACAGTAACCAAACTTGTGGATGACACAGAAGTAGGTGCAAAGCAAATAGAGGGAAGGATACAAGCAGTTAGAGAGAGAGAGATAGCAATAGGTTTGATGAGCAGGTCAAGCAGCTTCAGTGGACAGAGAAATGGAATGGATACGTTGGCTCAAGGACCCTTCATCAGAATTGGAAAAGTGAGAAGACACATATGTTTGAAGTCACAGAGAGGAGGAGTGTGGGGAGAAAAGAGTACATGTCTGTGATAGGCTGAACTTTCTGGCCGATTGGATGTTACTCCTATTAGTCCAACAACACACTTTTATTTCATTTTTTTTAGATGTTACACAATGATGTAATAAATTTTCCAGGGAACTGAGTGAGTTTAAAGGGAACATGTGAAACAAAACGATGTGAGTTTAAAGAGGACGGGAGAAACTGGCTTCTAGTGAGTTTAAAAGCAACCTGGGAATAGGCCATGATGAGTTTAAAGAAGCACAGGAGACAGGGTCCCTGATGTGTTAAAAGGGAGTGTTGGAAACAGAGCCTGAGTGCACTAAATGCCAAACCATCAATGTTTGCAGACAATGGGATAGTGGAGTTTTACTGCAGTTCTAAACTCCTTCTGTGACTCAAAAGATGATATGATCATTGATCAAAAGCTGATTAAATTTTTGACCTAAATTAGTGAATTTCAATGCTGTCCATAACTTTTTTTACACATTAAATGCTGGGCTGAACAAGTCACAAAGCCAAAACTGTGGCCTATACTGAATTTCTCACCTGGTGTAAAGTTGCTGGGAGGTTTGCTGATGTATGAAATATTCTATTTATTACTGCACAATGAGAAAGAATTCAGAAAAAATAAAATGGCTTTTACTCAGACTGCAAGTGAACAATCAATGAAAGGCAAGTCCACCAAAGTTGTAAGACATTTGAAGTTTCAATGGGTTTTTAATGAAGCAATATACAAGAACAGAAAGTGAAGCTCCAAGCGATCTGTACTTCCTTATGGCTGTTTGTGCCTCTGAGGATATTTCGCCAGCAAGACAACTAAGTGATTTTTTTTTCTTCTTTAATCCCTGCTCATTTCTTTGTGTTTTGTCATACTCATTTTGGCACACGGCATTCTGTTCAAAGAGGGAGCAAGCCTCTTGCCTGTCTTCACTGAACCAGACTCATTCAAGTATCTGGTTCTCCTGCTGCTTTCGAGGTAAAAGTAAACTTTGGAAAATGTAGATCCCAATTCTTACATTTTTCATTGAGGTGTAGGCTGCTCCAGTACTGAGATATTGGGAGCATTAAGCACAGAACAAAGTCTCTATTGAGCTCATAAAAGCCATTGACTCCATTAACACTGCTCCATGATAGCATACATATTGGATATTGGTTTTGTTATTGTCACATGTAGCAAGGTACAGTGAAAAGCTTTTGTTGAATGGTTTGAATGGTTCCCTAGTAAGATGAGGTGGACTCACAATCTATCTCATTATGACTTTGCACCTTTTGTCTACCTGCACTGCACTTTCTCTGTAACACTTTATTCTGCATTCTGTTATTGTTTTACCTTGTACTACCTCGATGCACTGTGTAATGAATTGATCTGTATGATTGGTATGCAAGACACGTTTTTCACTGTACCTCGGTACATGTGACAACAATAACCCAATTCCAATCCCAATGATATGTTCCATCCAGACAAATCATGCCATATGTAATTACATTGAGGTAGAAAAGAGAAAACAAAATGCAGAATATAGTGTCGCAGTTACGGAGAAAGGCCAGTGCTGGTAGACAAATAAAATGCAAGGGCCACGACAAGGTAGATTGGGAGATCAAGAGTTCAAGAGTTCATCTTTTAGCATACGAGAGGTCCATTTGAGTCTAATAAAAGTGGTATAGAAGCTGTCTTTGAGTTGGGTGGATCTTGCTCTCAGGCTTTTGTATCTTCTGTCAAATGGGAGAGGAGAGAAGGGAGAATGACCGGGCTGGGAGGGGTCCTTGATTATATTAGCTGCTTTCTGAAGGTGGTAGAAAGTGTAGACAATCATAATCAATAGAACCACAATAGACCCAATATCAGTTGAGACTGGTATCAAACAAATGGCTGTTCCATTGTCCTAATGCTTATCAATCTTCTCACTGCAATTGAAAGTCAAAGAATTGCAGATGCTGGAAACTTGCAATAAAAATATAAAGTGCTGGAAACAACAGGGCAGGCATCATCTGTGGAAAGAGAAACAGCAATAACCTTTCAAGTCAAAGACTTTTCATCAGAACTGGGATGAAGGGTATCTGCCGAGTGTTTCCACCACTTCCTGATTTTTTCCTGCTGCAATGCTACATTTTATTTCTAACAAGCTTCCAGCTGAAGTGGAGTTAGCTTACAGGACAAGTGCGAAACTGTTCAATCTCCAATGTCACCACTGCAAAATCAAGGTCATCCTTCAGTTAATGAGCTATGGTACAGACAACACTCCTGTGTGCACATGTTCATAGACTGAACTCCAAGTTATCTTCGACTCATTCACTGAAGCATGGGCTTTACACTTAACTTCCACAAGGTAAACTTGTCCCTACTGTACAACACCATAAAGGTCCATGATAAAACTGCAGAAAACATGAACCACTTCTGATTTCAGGAGACAGCTCTCAGCAAAGGTAAACTTGAATGATGGGATTCACCATTGCCTTCAGTGTGACAGCACAGCCATTGGCCATCTAAGGAAAATAGTGTTTGTACATCTCAACCCTGGCACAAAACCCATGGTCTATTGGCAGCATATCCCTGTCCTCATTTATAATCTGGGTCATGAATTAACTACAACAGGCGTATCAAGGCACTGGACAGGTACTATCAAAGCTGCCTTCACAACATCCTCCAAATTCACTGGCAATATCAAAGTCCACTTCCAGGCCAACATCCCCAGTTTTGAGGCCCTAATTACACAGCCAACTCTAATCTGCAGACTACATCATTTGCATGACAACAGACTACTGAAACTGACACTCAATTTTGAGCTCCATCACAGCAGGAGATTACCAGGTGTACAGAGGAAAAGATTCAAGCGTGTTCTCAAAGGCTCCTTTGAAAAAGTGTAACATTCTCTCTGGTGCATGGGAATTCCTGGCCAATGACTGCCTGAAATGTAGAAGGAACTTTTGGGTTGGCATTGAGAACCCCAAACCCATTCAGCAGAAGCGCACAAAAGCCCAACATAAACAGCAAATGGAAGACTGTAGCAAGCAAAATACCCTCCCAGCTGCCCCCTCAAGCAGCACCTCCCTCATCTGTGTAAAGTCCCTGGATCCTATATTGGTCTCATTAGCCACCTCATAAATGCAGAATTGGAGTAAAAACAAATTTTCAACTGGGTAGAAATTGCACCAAAGTACATCCACTAAGTCAAGACTTAAGTACTTTTGCAACTAGGTATGATACAGCTCTTAGCTGACATTAACTATAAATTCATGAGATCTCTCATGAAGCAAACTTTGAGGAACAGACAAAAAATCAGAGGAGGAGGAAGAAGATCTTGAGGGGTTTTGTTTGGCGATGATATGTTTATATTCTTTCTTCTTCAATCCTACAAAATGCATGTCCCCAGAGGTTATCAAAGTTGGTTTCCCTTCTAATAAAACATTCACTGAATAAACTCTGCATCTTCAAGCTTTTTAAACAATACCTGAGTGCCAACTTTCTCAAAGGAAATAATAAACCTCCCAAAAAGATCTGCCAAAACCAGCAAATCAATTTAATATTGATTGCTGAAATAGAGAGATCTCATGAACATAGTTAATGTCAGCTAAGAGCTGTATCATACCTAGTTGCAAAAGTACTTAAGTCTCAACTTAGCGGATGTACATTGGGACAATTTCTACCCAGCAGGTCCTTGAAGGTAGAGCAAAGGAAAATAAATATGAGTTGAATTCGAAGTATTAATAGTTTCTGAAAAGTAATTTGTTTTTCCACAATGTTTAATCAACTGTGTGTTGTAGAAGGGAGACAATTCGCCGAAACTGATGTTGGTAAGGTGCTGAAGTTCTATTAATTTGCTTAAGAACACTTTGAGAAATCTTGACCACATCTATTTTAACATCATTTTTTGAGATGTGGATATCACTGAGAAGGCCAGCATTTATTATCCTTCCTTAAGAAGGTGAAGTTTGCCCTTGAGAAGGTAGTGGTGAGCTGCCTAATTGAACCAACGAGGTCCTTCTGTGAGGTTACTGTGATAATGATATTGCATAAGCAGTTCCAGACTTTAGGCTCATTAACAAAAAAGGACCAAGTCAGGATGACATATAGCATGGAAGGTACCTGCAGGTGGTGGTCTTCCTATACTCCTGCTGCCTTTCTTCTTCTTGGTGGTAGAGGGTATGGGTTTTGGAGATGCTCTTGGAGTAGCCTAGGTCAGTAATAGCAATGCATTTTGTAAAAAGTACATGCTGCACCTATGGTGTATTGGAACTGGAGAAAATGATTGTGGTGGATGATGTGCAATCAAACAGATTGTCACATCCTGAATGGAGCTTTATGAATGTTATCAGATCCACACTCATCCAGGCAAGTGGAGAGTATTCGTATTCATTCCTTCGTACTCCTGACTTGTGTCTTTTAGATAGTGGAAGGTTTGGGGATTTCAGCAGGTTGGTCATCCACCACAGGGATCCACCTTCTGACCTACTCTTGTAGACACAGTACTTATGTGGCTAATCCAGTTAATTCTCTGGTCACTGTTAACATTTAGGATCTTAATGGTGGGGACTCAGCAGTGGTGATGTCTTTGAATGTCAATGTATCAAAAGTATCATTATGCTTAAATTTGAGGATTGAGAGGCTGGGAATATGGAGAGCAAGTTCTGGTGAACAGAACAGTTTCTAAATACAGTGGTTGAGCAGATAATAAACTGCAAACAATTTGCCCAATTGGAGCTGATTGTGTAATTAGTTACTCAAAGCTGGGGATGGTTGCCTGGAAGAGAGTGTGACATTGATTTGTTGATTGCAGAAGTGGATTTAGAGGATTTTGTGGAGATTGTACTGGTGGTGCTAAGGTGGAGAAGGCTGAGAGCTTCAAGTTCCTAGGTATAAACATCACCAATAGTTTGTCCTGAACCAACCACATAGGTGCCATGCCAAAGAAAGCAAACCAGCGCCTCTAGTTCCTCAGAAGGCTAAGGAAACTTGGCATATCCCCATTGACCCTCACCAATTTTTATAGATGCACCATAGAAAGCACCCTGTCCAGATGTTTAGTATGGCAACTGCTCTGCCCAAGACTGCAAGAAATTTTAAAGCATTGTGGACACAGCTCAGTCCATCACGAAAACTAGCTTACCCTTCATGAACTCTATCTACACTTCATGCTGCCTGGGAAAAGCAGCCACCCTCCCACCCAGGATATTCTCTCTTCTCCCCACACTCGTCAGACAAAAGATACAAAAGCTTGAAAACACCGACCAGCAGACTCAAGAATAGCTTCTATCCTGCTGTTATAAGACTCCTAAATGGACCTCTTGTATGTTAAAAATTAACTCTTGATCTCACAATGTACCTTATCATGGCCTTGCACCTTATTGTTTATCTGCACTTCTCTGTAACTGTAACTGTAATACCATATTCTGCATTCGGTTATTGTTTTTCCCTTGTACCACCTCGATGTACTTATGTTTTGAAATGATCTTGCAAAACTAAGTTTTTCACTGTATCTTGGTACATGTGACAATAATAAACCAATTCCAATTCCAATCTCTCTAGTGCTTTGAGGTTTCTGCTGCAGGTAGTATAAAGGATAATTTAGATTTAAGGAAGGTGGTTAGATTCCCTCTTGTTGAAAATGGCACTCTTGTAGCAAGATGTTACTTGCTATTTGTCAGCCTGTGCCTGAATGTTGTTTAAGGCTTGTGGCGTGCAGGCACGAACTTCTTCAGGTTTTGAAGGGTAGCAAATTCCTGTCCTCGCTCTTGTCCTTGTGATGGAGGAAGATCACCTCAGGATATTCACTGAGGAACAGCTGCAGTGTTTTCCTGGGGCTGGGGTGACCTAACTCCTGCAACCACAATCCTATGTCTTTGTGCCTGCATTGACTTCAGATTTATCAGAGTTCCTTGAGGCCACATGTGGTCAAATTGATATTAAGTGCATTTGCTCTCACCTCACCTCTAGAGTTCAGGCCTTTGGTCCAAATTTAGAGCAAGGTGCTGATGAGATCTGGAGCCAAGTAGTTCCAGTGAAACACAAATTGGGCAAGAGCAAGCAGGTTATTAGAGAGTACTACACATCAATAAATGATATAAAACCAGCTACTCAGTGTATACCCTGCCTCATTTTATTTTTCATTATATCTGCGTTTGTTGAGACATCACCATCTTTTTCCAATCTCCATTTAAGCCATATGGTCAGAACTTCCAAAGGGATGTTCCATTTATACAGTGTTTCTATCCAGAGGTAATAATGAAAAAGATACATTTTACCAGAATAGATACTAAAACTGATAAACTACCCTACCAAAATAAAAGAGTGGATGATGCAAAATGAAGCAAGACATATGTGAAACTCGACATTTATTTTTAACTGTTCGAGAAAAGAATGGACTGGTTGGTTGCCTTTTAGAAGTCCACCAGGGTGGACCAGATCAGGAAGTCACTCCTTACGTGTAAGGCTCACTCTGTAGTAAAAGTCTGCTCAAAGAGTTGAACTTTGGCCAGGAACCTTTTCACAGAGATTGGGGAAAACCTTCTAAACCAAACTCCTGCCAGTTGACTCAGCCTCATACATAAGTACTTGGGCTTCATATCTATAACTGAAACACAACAGTTATGCATGTTGCTCTTATGTATATGGAAAATGAGGCAATAACAATAAACATTGTAACATATGTAATAAATATCTTGAGGTAGAGCTAGTATCTTTTAAACACTTATTTATTATACCCGATTCAAAAAGTGTCCAGACAAAAACAAGACAAGCTTGCCTTATAATTTTAAAGTCCACCAACATTATCTGATTTATAATCTTACAATTTTTCTTCAAAATTTGTCTGTATCATCATAGCACATAAATGGTCCAAAATAGAACAGTTCCTGATTACACTATTTATCACAGGCAAGCACTGTTGTATTAAATTGGTTTAGCAAACCATTTCAAAGTGGCCTTTCTCAACATACTTTCTACATCTTTGATTATACATTGTGCAATTACTTTAACTCAGTTGGTGTTTATAGTGTGAACATGGAGCAAATTGTTGCCCCCCTATCATCTGCTCAGCCAAGGTATTTAGAAACTGTTTTGCATACTAGAACTTGCTTCCACATCTCCACTCTACATTCCAACACCCTCAACGTTCACCTAAACATTTCCTCCCAAACCCTGGTTATTGCCTTTAGAACTGAATAAATAAAGGATCTGCTCTTTTTTCAGGATTCTAGATCTTTGTTCTGGTGTGTCCAACATTGGCTGTTCTGGAAGGAGGCATATCTTAATTTATAAACCATATAAACTGCAGATTCACTAATTAGGTAATAAGAAAAATCTTCCTTACCCCTTCCCCACCCACTCCCCCCCCCCCAACACGCACAACACTTACAGAGCCCCTGTCCTTGAACATCTGATGCAATATGGTCAGCGCTATTTTTCTGGACATGTCTGTCAGATCTTCTGTCAGAATTAGGGAGAGACTAGTTGAGAGACTAAGAAATTTCAGCAACATTGCATTTGTAATAAAAACATTAAGCTCAGATGAAATAAATGGCCTACTTTTGTCTAATGTCCTTATGTTCCTTTGACACTGCATTGATGACATTGAAGGGGATAATCATTAATGTAGAATATTGTTCTGAGGCAGCACTTACCAAATTGAATGCAGTTGAATAACAGAATTCTAATTATTCTCCTATATTTATTGAGGGATATTTGTGTTTCGCTCCAGTACTTCTCACTTGTGGAAAAAGTATGGCACAGATCACTTGTTAGCTGATCTACTGCAGCTTATAATTGGTTCACCAGTGCAAGGAAAGTATTAGTTACTACTGAATGCTATACTAAGAACCACATCTGATGATTCAGCTTACAATACAGGATGCCATGAAGGATTTGAGAGGTGTGTCTTGATAGGATGATGTGGTGTTGCCCCCAAGAGATTGTTTCAGCATCCACCCTAGGTTCTGGTATTCCTCTGATGCTGAGGATTTACTTTGTATATCCAATAATCTGTGTGGGAGCAGACAAAAATGAATGTATTGAAGGCATGCATTATAGTTCTATCAATTTGATTCTCCAGCATATTGAGAGATTGTTATATATTAAAGCCCAGTGGCTCCAAAAGGCTACTCAGCTCATTCAGCAAGGGGAATGGGTTTGGTCTTTGGTCACTGGATACATTCTGCATATGTGCAGAATTGTTGTCACCTTAAACCACCATTGTAGGCTGTATCTCAAACAGCGATAAGTCGGAGTACAGGAAGGAGATCGAGAGCTTAGTGGAATGATGTCATGACAACAACCTTTCCCTTAATGTCAACAGAACAAAAGAGCTGGTCATTGACTTCAGGAAAGGGGGCTGTGAACATGCACCTGTCTACATCAATGGTGCTGAGGTCAAGAGGGTTGAGAGTTTCAAGTTCCTGGGAGTGAACATTACCAACAGCCTGTCCTGGTCAAATCACGTAGATGCCATGGCCAAGAAAGCTCACCAGCACCTCTACTTCCTCAGGAGGCTAAAGAAATTCAGGTTGTCCCCTTTGACTCTCACCAACTTTTACGGATGCACCATAGAAAGCATGCTATCTGGATGTATCATGGCTTGGTACGGCAACTGCTCTGCCCAGGACCACAAGAAACTGCAGAGAGTGGTAGACACAGTCCAGCGCACCATGGACACCAGCTTCCCCTCCTTGAACTCTGTCTTTACCTCTCGTTGTCTTGGTGTAGCAACCAGCATAATCAAAGACCCCACCCACCCGGGACATTCTCTCTTCTCTCCTCTTCCATCGGGTAGAAGATACAGGACCCTGAGGGAATGTACCACCAGACTTAAGGACAGCTTCCACCCCACTCTAATAAGACTATTGAATGGTTCCCTTATACAATGAGATGGACTCTGACCTCATGATCTACCTTGTTGTGACCTTGCACCTTATTGCACTGCACTTTCTCTGTAGCTGTGACACTTTAATCTGTACTGTTATTGTTTTTACCTATACTACCTCAATGTGCTCTGTACTAACTCAATGTAACTGCAATGTGTAATGAATTGATCTGTACGATCGGTATGCAAGACATGTTTTTCACTGTACTTTGGCACAAGTGACAATAATAAACCAATACCAATACCAATATTGCTTCAATGCATGGACAAAAGGGAAGAAGTTAGATGTGTTCTTAGGGATTTCAAAAACATCAGCTTCTATTTCCAAAGAGTCTTTAATGTAACAAAGCATAAAAGCATACATTGCACTGTAATTAATGCCATTGAACTTGCCCAGCAGCTTCTGTGCAAAACCATCATACATGCAGAGGATTGTGGGCTCAGAAATGCTGGTCATATTCAGCGATCAGCTTCCACAGAAAAATCTGTCACAAAGCACGTAAAGACATTGCTCTACCTGATAGATTTTCCAGATAATTGATTCTTTACATTGCAAGAATCAGTAATCGCCAATCAGGAATGGAACTCCACTGATTTTCCCTTTCCAAGGGCCAACAGTAGTCAACTATTGCTGCTGAATCAGTAAATGCAATGCTGACAAGGAAAGGAACTTGGAATCTTTCCATTTTGTTTGGCACAGCAATTCAGTAGGTACACTTGGACCCAAGAATAATCTGACTTTGTGAGCCGTTTAGTCCCAGTAAACCTTTTTATGGCACGGCACTTGAGCTTGCTTTATTTTAAATCAGCAAAGAGTTTTCAGCATTGAGCCAATACTGTTGAAGAATTGATTGAACCTTCTGCACGGCTTTCAAAGATGCACAGGACAACTTCCTTGTGAAGGTCTGTATCACCCACATCTTTAATAAAGGCCTCTTGTAACTCAGTACGACTTACCGTTCCCACATTCAGCAGAAATAGCCTGCAACTTTCAGGATTACTTTCTGTGCTGTTTGGAGCCCTGTGGCTAACTTCTTTGGATGATGTAAGGTCCCATATACCAGGAGTCATCTGATTGAAAATATCCTATTGGTTTCATGTGAGAGATGAGGAAATTATTCCATAAACATAAGAACAAAGACATTAATAACACAGAAAAGCACCTATTAAGAAATTGCATCCTGTTCATTTCAACATATCCTTTTGTGCTTTATGTTGAGGCAATAGAGATGTAGTGGCTGGAACATGGGGCAGGGACAATGCGGGACAGGATGGGAAGAGACAACGAAGGATGCTCTGAGGAGCAATAAAACTTGAAGCCCACCACATTATTCACAGTGAAAATAAAACAAAAACAAAGCTTTCCTGATTACAAGGAGACACCAGCAGTTTAGCTCTATTGTTTAGTCAACATTCTGGTCCTGAAGTAATTAATCAGGGGTGGCAGTGGTTTTAAGGATGTTGGCTTGCCTTGAGTCAGTAAATTCAAGTAATCAAACTAATTAAAACTACTGGTCTTATACAGTTGCTGACATGTTTAATTACTTTAAATCAATATTTTCTGGTGATTGTTAACCTGTTGCAGTAATTTAACTTTCATCTGAATAACCATTTAATAATGAAGGTTTTTTATGCATTGTATTGTTTTCTAAAGTTTTTCATTCCTTTTTGGGCCATTTAAACTCTGACCATGAAGTACAGAGCTAGTAGATCGCAGGACTTTGACAATCCCAATCTTTTCTCCCCTCTTCCTTTCCAGTCCTGATGAAGGGTCTTGGCCCGAAACATCGACTGTTTATTTCCCTCCATAGATGCTGCCTGACCTGCTGAGTTCCTCCAGCACTTTTTGGGTATTGCTCCAGATTTTAGCATCTGCAGAATTTCTTGTGTCTATGAGAACGTTGAGATATTTTACCCCATGTTACCTATTACCTCTGTATAAAATCTCTTTGCTGCATCACAGAATATATAGCGATTCAACAGTTTTTTGGTCACCATTACTGATACTAGCCTTTTATCTGATGTTCAAATTCTCCTACTGCTACTGTGAGGTTTAAGCTTGTTTGTCTAGATCATTACTTAGTCCAGCAAGATAATCACTGAGCAACCTTTCCCATAAACTCTCGTTTAGCAGGGTAAAAATAACAACGTTGCTGGAGTGCAAAATGAGTCGAATGAAAATTCGGAAGCTAATTTACTGGTATCCATCTTGCAGTGGTGCCACGTTAAATTTCAATTATATTTTGTCATAGTAGAAATCCAGGTAAAAAAGAAAACTATGTTTATGTAGTCTTTTGCATGCCTACAAGCTGTCCTAAAGCTCTTCAGAGCCACTAACTTAGTATTGGACATGTACAGACATAGTGTTTTTTTCAGGCAGACATAGCAACAATGTGCACATAGCAAAGACCTACAAGAAGCATAAGAAGGTAAGAACAAAAGAAATAGAAGCAGGAGTAGCCCTTGCTTGTCTATGCCTATTCCACCATTCAATAAGATTATGGCGCATCTCTTACCTCAGTGCCACCACCCTGTACTAATCCCTTATACTTTGATTCCTTGAATGCCCAATTAAATAAATATGCTTAATCTGATTTTGAAGGTTAATGTGGGATAAGTATTTTCCAGGACAACTGAAAAACGTCTCTGCTCTACTTTAGATGATACAATGGAAGCCTTTAAACTGACCCAAGTAAACAGGCTTGTCTTTGTGAGTTATCTGTTGTTGTCTTCTTCTGACATCATGACAACTCCTTTGGTACTTCTCTGAAGTATCAGCTTCTATTATAGCTTCAGTTCCTTGGAGTGGGTTCAGAAATGTGCCAGGCCGTTCCAGTCCTGATTACAATAATAAAATTAATATACCTGATGAAGATTAGGTTTTTAAGACTATCAGTTCCACTTTTCTGGATTCTGTCATCACAATGACAAAACACTTGATACTATTTTGTTTCTTATTGAAACAGAAAGATTTTAGTTTTGGTTTGTTCTCAATTATCACATTAAGTTTCATTTTCTAAATGCTGACATTGAAGAAACGTGCCTTAAGTAGGAGACTAGCTAATTGCATAGCACAGTTTATTGGTCCAAAATCTAATAATTATATGTTGCCATGCTTTTGGACCTCTGTATGTTATTAGAATTGCAATGGATTACAAAAGAATATTTTTAAAACAAATAATAACATGTCAAAATTAGGAATGACTGCTGAAAAGCTTTTTTTGCATGGCCTTAGGCTGGTCCAGTTGTTGTTATAAATATTCCGTTTCTTGCTCTCGCCAATGGTGTATCTGTCAAATACCACTTACTTTGTGTCAGACTCATGTAATTCCGGCCCTCATACCAAAGTCACACAATTTCATGTCAAATTACTGTTGTGGAACATTCATTTAAAATTGGTAGTTTAGCAGGAGAAGAACCAAAGTGTCTGTAAGAGTTGTACTGCTCTCTATTCTCAACAGGCCAAGTAGGGATAAAATCAATTTGCTTGCTAGTCCAGTTGGCAACTAGTAAAATGTCTTCCCACTTTTCTTGGTATTGAAATCATCCACACCTCACTCTCTAAAATCTATTCATTCATAAGGTAAGAATGCTGCTTACCATCCCTCCCTCCCACATGGGTATCAGACTGACAGAATTACTAATCACTCCCTTCTGCCAACTTTATGGTATATTTTATAGACTTTTGTTTGATGATTCTGCCAAATCAGACAATTCTGAGTTTTTAATCAAGGAACTCTACCATTGTAAAAATAAAATTGGAAAGCTTTTAGCATGAAGTTTGATTACTTTTCTTATATTTTTCAAAAATTGCATATACTAGATTTTGCTTGTGAGATAGGAGAATCAGAAACGTTTTCCTTCAGTGCATATGTTGGTCTCACTACAGCAGGTCATTCATGACCATATCCTAGAATGTGGAGGCTCCAGAATAAGTTAGTTTTCTTATTAAACTTCATATAACCCAGACCTAAATTTCCTCCTCCCTAACTAATGCAGTTTTTCCTCCATTGATACAGTGAAGATGACTCTAACATCTTGGCAGGGAATTTAGATCTCCCTTATCTTAAAGAAGCTAAATCTCTATAAATTGTCCCCATAAAAAGTTGCATAATGATTTGGGACTAAAATTTGCTCATCCTCCCATAATTATTTACTGACTTCAAACAAGTTCTATTCATGTCCATATATAATTCATATCTTTATTGACTATCAGTAAGGAAATGCTTGACAGAATAATACATTTGCTTTTAGGAGTACTTAAAAGAAATGATCTGGAAAAAGCATATATGAAATCATTTGCAAATTATTACAACAAATCTACATTATTAGCAGAGGTGATTGAACTTACAGCTCTTGTCCAGCCTTGGATCTCATTTTAGAAATGTTCATGACAGAGGATATTCTTATTTGTTTATTCTTTTTCTGTCCTGTTGAGCTACCAGAAAAGCAATGTCAGGCAGGTGATACATCTCCAACCAGTAGTATACATCCTACAAATTGCTGATCGAACTTCTTTGTATTTTCAACACTATTAGTCAATATAGATTCATTCTGGATAAAAATTGAATAGCACTAAAAGGAGATCACATGATTAAAGGTTGCTGAGAAATTAAACAGTGTATCTTTGGTGAGGTGATTGGGTGCTTTGTACAATGCTAAAGCTCAGTTACAAGTAACAAACATAAATAGTGAGATAGGGATATTCTTGCTTTATGAAATCGTTATTGTGCCTAGTCCTCCTTCAAGCACATTCCTGTGCATTTCACAGCTACTGTCACTTGGTCAGCGGTGGAAAGGGTGAGCAGCTTCTAGTTCCTGGGCATCAACATCTCAGAGGACCTATCCAGGGCCCAATACATTGATGCAATCATGAAGAAGGCATGCCAGCAGCTCTACTTTGTTAGGAGTTTGAGGAGATTCAGTATGTCAACAAAGACTCTTACAAATTTCTATTGATGTACAGTGGAGAGCATTGTCTGGTTGCATTGCAGCCTGGTATGGAGGCTCCAATGCACAGGATTGCAAGAGGCTGCAGAGGGTTGTAGACTCAGCCAGCTCCATCAGGGGCACAACCCCCACTCCCCCCCCCCCCCGCCATCCATGACACCTTCAAGAGGCAGTGCCTCAAGAATGCAGCGTCCATCACTAAGGACCCTCACCATCTGGGACATGCCCTCTTCTCATTACTACATTGAGGAGGAGGTACAGGAGCCTGAAGACCCACACTCAGTGATTCAGAAACAGCTTCTTCCCCTCCGCCATCAGATTTCTGAAAGGTCCATGAACCTATGAACACTATTTTGTTACTCCTGTTATGCACCAGCAACAAAAGAAACACACCGAGTCATGTATAAGTGTTAGAAATTATTTTATTAATAACTACTTATGATAATAAGAAAAATAAAAGTAAAAATGTTAGAATGTTGGAAGTAAAAATGTTAGATCTTAAACATTAATCCCAAAAACTAAACTCGAAGTGTGTGTGTGGCAAATTCCCAAACTTCAAGTCCAGGAATAGTTCTCAAAGTTCAGTTCAGCAAGCCGTAAGGTGAAATGTGAGCAAAGGCTTCTTCAACAACCACTGTTGACTGAAGACAAAACGTAGAGAGAAAATAGAGAATAATTACGAAATCCAAATGTTCCACTTTGGAACTCATACGACACCTCAATCACTGATGATTTCTATTCCTTTGTTCTGAAGTATCTGCCACCTCGAAAGGCACTCGAACCGTGGCCGTCCACACAAATACCTGTTTTCTTCTACAGGTTAACGATAAAGTGGACTCCACTGCTTTATTCCGAAGTATCTGCCACCCTGAAAGGCACTCGAAACATGGCCGTCCACACAAATACCTGTTTCCCTCTACAGGTTAACGACAAAGTGAACTCCACCAGACTATTCCAAAAATCCATTCGTGGATTGTAGTGACAGACACAGTTACTGTTTTTCATCCATTGATAGAGACTAGCAGGCTGGTCTCTCTCTCTCTCTCTCTCTCTCTCTCTCTCTCTCTCTCTCTCTTCTCCCCTGACTGATTCCGACTGTCTGCTCCAAAAACATCATTACGTCCTTATCTTCTGTTGATGTCATCATGCCACACACACACACACACACACACACACACACACACACACACACACACACACACACACACACTCACTACTCTATCTTAAAGGGACATTCACCAATAGTTACCTAGTCCGTAACACACCTTATTGCACTATTCACTTATTTTTGTGATTTAAAGTAATTTTATGTCTTTGCACCTTACTGCTGCTGCAAAACAACAAATTTCATGTCATTTTGTCAGTGATAATAAATCCAATTCTGATTCTGATTCTGATTCTGATAGTTGGATAGACATCAGCCACATCAGTCACGTGCTGGCCTCCAGGAACTGCATCAGGACTTTTAAAGAGATCTCTTCATAGCAGCCTGGAAATGAGGAAGGGGGTGTGACGTGGGGCAATGACATGAAAGTCTTCTGGGGGAAACCCACCCCACCCCACAGAAAGAGTGGGTTGATGGTGCCCCCTGATCCTGGGTGACCCTGAGGCCTCACACTATAGTGACAGCCATATGATCCACAGAGCAAGATGATCCGTCAACTGCCCTTATGGGATCATATAGGCCTCGATCTTCATGGAAGCCTCTTGTCGCCAAATATTTTCTTATAAAAAAGTTACAGAAGAACCTTCTTAAACAGAACAATAATATCCCGGAGGGTGGGGGGAAGCATTTTAAATCAGGCAGAATTCAGTAGTTTTGGCTTGATGTACTCCTTTTATTGTGAGCTAATAACAAAGGTCATAGGTCATGACCCCGTGATCCAATTTCTGTCATCAAGTACTTAAAGTGCATCTCACAAACTGATGACATCATCACATCTAAAAAATACAGTGGGCAAGTGAAACCTGCACTTGGATGAATAATATCCATGAGAAATCATGATCTGCTCACAACAGATAAGCTATAGTATTATCACAGCCTGTTCAGATGTATGCCACCTTCTTTGATCACTGTAATTCAGCTATGGAATAACTATCAGCTCCCACCAAATAACCTTCATTAATTCATCTACCTGGAGCATTTGATTCTGACAAACCCAAAAAAAATATTTCAACTCCGCATTCAACATAAATACCATCTCAAACTTTTGTCAATGTCAAATTATTGCATTAATCAGTATATTTTCTTAAGAGGACTAATTCAATTTGTTATGCTTAGAAACCAGATCTACAACAGCTTTGAAAAAAGGGAGGAATGGGAGTAGTTTTGGACTTTCAGTCTCTACCTTACCAGTGTTAGAAAGGGAATATTTATAATTATCCAACAATATATTATGCCTTACAAACCTGTTTCACATTGAATAAGCAACACGTTCTAGCCAAAAATCTCTTAAGATTCCAGGAATATAATTAGAATGGGGCACTTAAATTTTAACACCAAGATTTGTGTGCCAATCCAATGGGCAAAGTGGCGCTCACTGATGATCTTCTGGTATACTGGCTGCAGATGAAAATCTGTGTCTTCATTATTTGTGAATCTGTGAAGTATTTCAGTCTTATAGGAAGAGGTGCAGACCAACGTGCACAATCAGCAGTCAAACCATGGAGGAATACTGCAGGTTCTGAGAAAACTATGGATGCAATATAATACTTTTATTAAAAGTTAGTTCTACATTAATGAAACACTGTTGATATTACAAAAGAGCAGAACAGATCCCCTTAGGGAGAAGGGAAGAATATTATGTTGCTCAAAATATAAGTGAGTCTGGATCTAAACTTAATGTCAAATAATACAAGTAAATGGAACGTTAGATGATGTGTTAGAACATTATACTTGTCTAAGTAATGGATAACATATGTATTTATATAATTACATGGAATTCACATTACTTTCTATATGTCCATATAAATCCCTGTATATATTGAAATGCATTGAATTTGCAAGAATATTAATGATTATTGTAATTAATGGTCTGAATTTTGCATGAAAAAGACATTTTCCCACGTAAAATACCGGCAAGCTTGTGGAATCCCATACATATGTGTACATCATGGAGACATCAAGCTTGCTGAACGTTGTTCACCAGGGAATCTCCAATTGTTTTCCACACTGGAATCCTCATAAAATCCAGTGGTGGAGTGTGAAATTGCAGCAAATCCCTACCATTGATAATGGGGAATCCACATGAACAACCTGCCCAATTGAGACCTGGTGTTGGAACAGGACCTCCACTCATTTGAAAAGAGGGGAAAGGCAGCAATACAGGTAAGTTGAGTTAATTTATTTATTTATGAGTTATAGTAGTGCATTCAAATGATTTTAATTGTTTTGAAATGTTTTAAAATGCATTTAAGTGTTTTGGTTTTCACAGTTTATCTAAGTTCTAAATAATCTTTTAGTTTTAACTTGCTTGAAAATATTTTAATGGTTTCTGAGTAATTTTGAATATTTCAGAATTTCAGAAACTTTGACTGCTAGCCAAGCCAGATTGGATGACACAGCTGGCTGTCAACATTTTCAAGTTGTTTCATTGATGGAGCCTGGTTTGGTTCGACACATAATGGGATTTATCACATGGGAGGCAAGGCTTCGCTGGTGACTTGGAGATGCCTTCATCCAACAAATTGTCCTCGGGAGATCTACATATGCTAGGTGGAATTTTTTTTTAAGTCAATGATGATCTCAGGCTGTATTTTCAGGGCTTTTGTTACACTGTTTAAACAGTGACTGCTGATAAGGTTAATATGGTAGCCTTTGAGTCTGACCATGCAACTGTGTTTAATTAGCTTACAGAGGCAAAACAAAACCATTGTTGAAGTATAGAATGTTAATGGTAACGGCCTGGAAATGACCATGGCTGATAATATCACATGAATAGCTATCAAATTTTCCTCTGCACTATTTTAATGAGGGCATTAACCCACTCCTTTTAAACAGTAACAGGAGTCTCTTATCTAGTTGGACTACCATATTTGGCCCAGTTATGTCACCAAGCCAGTATCAGTTTTGTCAGTATTCCATGCTCAAACAAAATTGTTCAAAGATGCAAATACAAATTGTGTTATCAATCATCATTCACTGTGACCATTTAATTTTCAAAAGATTGCTTGAGACTCAATCTTTAAGTTTTTCGTGCAGTAACTTACAGTCAACATTGTCAAATGTTCAATGTGATATAAAAAATCAACAACAATTTATATAACATCTTGAATGTATTAAAATCTCCCAAGTTACCTTATGAAGGAGCATTATAAAACAAAATTTTACACAAACCACGGTAGGGGATATTAAAACTGTTAAACAGGTTGATTTTGTCATAAAGGGGAAAGGGGCAGTTGAATGGTTTAGGGAGAGAATGTTAACATTTAGACAGGAATGGTGACCAATGGTAGATTAGTTATATTTGAGCATGAATGTGATGCCAAAATGGGAGAAGCACTGAGATCATTGAGGCTAACAGGACTGGAAAAATTACAGAAGTTCAAAAAAGGAATTGAAAACAAGGATGCGAATTTTAAAATTGAAACATTTCTCAACTGGAACCCAGTGTGGACTTTCAAGTATGGAGGTATATAATGAGCAGTTGATATATAGGGCACAATATTTTGGATTAACTTAAATTTATAAAGGATATTGAAATAGGAGCTTGGATGTGCTTTGCAATATGTGTCAGAAGGGAGCTGAGACACAGACAACATCAATTGATACATAAAGGTGAAAATATTCAGTCTTGGAATGGAAATGGGATTGGGAGCTTACATATAACTTCATGGCAAGTCAGTTTTAGCTTCAGATGCCAAGGAGTAGGATTGAATTCAATAACTAAGGAACAGAGATCATTCAATGGCTTTGGTCATCCCAGTATTTAGCTGGAAACATTTCTGCTCATCTGATACTACATATTGAGCAAACAATATTAGAGATTGTGGACAGGTGGGGCGATGTGATGCTCTTGGCGGTATGGAATTGTTTGTCATCATAGTGCATGTGGATTTGGAGACTTCCCTTAAGGCTGTTGTTACATTAGCATGCATCCTGCCAACTTAATACAAAACTTGACAATTAAACAATAAAAACATGTTGAAAAAAATATTGACATTAACACTGGACTTTTAATTCTTGTCCCAAAAGATTTTAGTCAGTGAACCATGTTGAATCAACAAATTCATGTTATGATGGAACCATACTGTATGAAACACAGTGACGCTAATCTTACACACACATGTTCATTATAACTGTTCAATCTGCAATACCCGTAACTCATATTAAGTGACCTCTACAGCAAGACAGATTAGTTCAATAGATGAAGGATTAGATTACAGGCTCTT